>NW_024732694.1:67500-162500 GCF_018991925.1 Homarus americanus
ACACCACACACACATAACACCACTAACACACATAACACCACTAACACACACATAACACCACCAACACACACACAACAACACCAACACACATAACACCACCAACACACAACACCACTAACACACATAACAACTACCAACACAATAACACAACACCACTCAACACAAAACACATAACACCACTAACACACACATAACACCACTAACACACACATAACACCACTAACACACACACAACACCACTAACACACACACATAACACCACCAACACACAACATAACACCACTAACACACACATAACACCACTAAACACACACATAACACCACTAACACACAATACAACACTAACACACACACATAACACCACTAACACACACACATAACACCACTAACACACACACATAACACCACCAACACACACATAACACCAATAACACACACATAACACCACTAACACACACATAACACCAATACCAACACACACATAACACCACCAACACACACATACACCACTAACACACACATAACACCACCAACACACACACACAACACCACCAACACACACACATAACACCACCAACACACACACATAACACCACTAACACACACACATAACACCACTAACACACACACACATAACACCACTAACACACACACATAACACCACTCAACACACACACATAACACCACTAACACACACACATAACACCACTAACACACACACATAACACCACTAACACACACACATAACACCACTAAGACACACACATAACACCACCAACACACACACACATAACACCACCACACACATAACACCACTAACACACACACATAACACCACCAACACACACACATAACACCACTAACACACACACACAACACCACTAAACACACAACTCAATAACACCACTAACACACACAACACCAACACACAACACCACCAACACACAACAACACCAACACACACACATAACACCACCAACACACACACACCACCAACACACACACATAACACCACCAACACACACACATAACACCACCAACACACACACATAACACCACCAACACCACACAACACCACCAACACACACACATCAACCACCAACACACACAACAACACTAACACACACACATAACACCACACACACACAACAACACCACCACACACACATAACACCACCAACACACACACAACACCACCAACACACACAACACCACCAACAACACACAACAACACCAACAACAACACAACACCACCAAGACACACACAACACCAACACAACACCACCAACACACCAACACACAACACCACCAACACACACACAACACCACACACACACACATAACACCACCAACACACACACATAACAACACCAACACACATAACAACCAACACACACACATAACACCACCAACACATAACACACTAACACACAACACCAACACACACACATAACACCACCAACACACACATAACACCACCAACACACACACATAACACCACCAACACAATAACACAACAACACCAACACATACCACCAACACACACACACATAACACCACCAACACAACAATACACCAAACACACACATAACACCACCAACACACACATAACACCACCAACACACACACAACACCACCAACACACACACAACACCACCAACACACACACACAACACCACCAACACACACACATACCCACACACACATAACAACCACCAAACACACACACACACACACACAACACCACCACACAACACCACCAACACACACACATAACACCACTAACACCACACACACAACACCCATCAACACACACATAACACCACTAACACACACACACACAACACCAACACACACATAACACCAACACACACACACATAACACCACCAACACACACACATAACACCACCAACACACACACATAACACCACCAACACACACACAACACACATAACACCACCAACACACACACATAACACCACCAACACACACACACCAACACACAACCACCAAACACCAACACACACACTAACACACACCAACACACACACATAACACCACCAACACAACACCACCAACACACACCCAACACACACATAACAACACCAACACACACACACACCAACACACACACATAACACCACCAACACACACACACATAACACCACCAACACACACACAACAACACACACATAACACCAACACACACACACACATAACAATCACCAACACACACATAACACCACACAACACCAACACAAACACACCACACAACACCACCAACACACACACAAACACCAACAATACAACAACACCACATAACACCACCAACACACACATAACACCAACACAACAACACCAACACACACACACATAACACCACCAACACACACACACATAACACCACCAACACACACATAACACCACCAACAATAATACCACACCAACAACAACACACAACAACAACACCAACACACACCAACACACCAAACCACCAACACACAACACACCAACACACACAACACCAACAACACACACACAACACTACAACACAACAACACCAACACACACACATAACACCACCAACACACACATAAACACCACTAACACAACAACACACACACATACCAACACCACACACATAACACCACTAACACACACATAACAATACCACACACACATAACACCACCAACACACACACACATAACACCACTAACACACACACAACACCACTAACACACACATAACACCACCAACACACACACATAACACCACCAACACACACACACAACACCACTAACACACACACACAACAACACCAACACACACACACAACAACAACACACACACATACACCACCAACACACACACATAACAACTACAACACACACACATAACACTAACACACACAATAACACAACACCACCAACACACACACATAACAACCACTAAGACACACATACAACACCACCAACACACACACACAACACCACCACACACAACACCACCAACACACACACATAACACCACCAACACACACAATACAACACCACCAAGACACAACACCACACACAATACAACACCACCAACACACACACACAACACCAACACACACACAACAACACCAACACACACACACAACACCACCAACACACACACAACACCACCAACACACACACAACAAACACAACACACACACAACAACACCAACACACACATAACAACACTAAGACACACACATAACAACACCAACACACACACATAACACCACCAACACAAAAATACAACAACACCAACACACATAACACCACCAACACACACACATAACAACACTAACACACACACATAACACCACCAACAAACACAATAAACACCACCAACACATAACATAACACCAACACACACATAACACCACCAACACACACACATAACACCACCAACACAACACATAACACCACCAACACACACACACACAACACCACCAACACACACACATAACAACACCAACACACACACACAACACCACTAACACACACACATAACACCACCAACACACACAACAACACCAACACACACACATAACAACACTAACACACACACAACACCACCAACACACACACACAACACCACTAACACACACATAAACACCACCAACACACACACATACAACCACTACACACACACAACACCACCAACACACACAATAACACCACCAACACACACACATAACAACACTAACACACACACATAACACCACCAACACACACACATAACACCACCAACACACACACACAACACCACTAACACACACACATAACACCACCAACACACAATACAACACCACTAACACACACACATAACACCACCACACACATAACACCACTAACACACACACACACCACCAACACACACACAACACACCAACACACACACATAACAACCCAAAAACACATAACACCACTAACACACACACATAACAACCACCAACACACACATAACAATACCAACACACACACATAACACCACCAACACACACACACAACACTAACACACACACATAACAACAAGACACACACATAACACCACTAACACACACACACATAACACCACCAACACACACACATAACACCACCAACACACACATAACACACCAACAATACACACAACACCACCAACACACACACATAACACCACTAACACACACACACAACACCACCAACACACACAATAACACCACCAACACACACACATAACAACACCAACACACACACATAACACCACTAAGACACACACATAACACCACCAACACACACACATAACACCACCAACACACACATAACACCACTAACAACACACACATAACACCACTAACACACACACATAACACCACTAACACACACACAAACACCACCAACACACATAACACCACTAACACACACACATAACACCACTAACACACACACATAACACCACCAACACACACACATAACACCACCAACACACAACACCACCAACACACACACATAACACCACTAACACAATACAACAACCACTAACACACACACACAACAACACCAACACACACATAACACCACCAACACACACACACATAACACCACCAACACACACACAACACACATAACACCACCAACACACAACATACAACACCACCAACACACAACACCACCAACACACACACACATAACACCACCAACACAACACACAACACCACTAACACACACAACACCACCAACACACACACATAACACCACCAACACACACACACATAACACCACCAACACACACACATAACACCACCAACACACACAACACCACACACACATAACACCACCAACACACACACACAACAACACCAACACACACACATAACACCACCAACACACACACAACACCACCAACACAAAACACAACACCACCAACACACACACATAACACCACTAAGACACACACAACACCACAACACACACACACAACAACAACACACACAACACCAACACACACACAACAACACCAACACACACACACATAACAACAACACCAACACACACACACACAACAACACCAACACACAATACAACACTAAACACACACACACACACATAACAAACACTAACACACACACACACAAACAACCAACACACACACACACCACCACACACACACAACAACACCAACACACACACACACAACAACACCAACACACACACACAACACCACCAACACACACACACAACAACCACCAACAAAACAACATAACACCACCAACACACACACAACAACACCAACACACACACAACAACACCAACACACACATAACAACACTAACACACACACATAACAACACTAAGACACACACAACAACAAACAACACACACATAACACCACTAACACACACACATAACACCACCAACACACACACACAACACCACCAACACACACACACAACACCACCAACACACACACACATAACACCACCAACACACACACACACATAACACCACTAACACACACACATAACACCACCAACACACACACATAACACCACACTAACACAACACATAACAACACTAACACAACACATAACACCACCAACACACACACATAACAACACTAACACACACACACAACACCACTAACACACACACATACACCACCAACACACACACAACAACACCAACACACACACACAACACCAACACACACACAACAACACCAACACACACACACACCACCAACACACACACACACAACAACACCAACACACACACATAACACCACTAACACACACACATAACACCACCAACACACACACACAACAACACCAACACACACACACAACACCACCAACACACACACATAACACCACCAACACACACACATAACACCACCAACACAACACACACAACACCACTCCAACACAACACACACATAACACCACTAAACACACACATACAACAACACCAACACACAAACACCACCAAACACACACAACAACACACACACATAACACCACCAACACACACACAACAACACCAACACACACACATAACAAACAAACACACACATAACACCACCAAACACACACATAACACCAACACAATACACACAAATAACCACCAACACACACACAACAACACCAACACAACATACACACCAACACAATACAACACTAACACACACACAACACAACACAATAACAACACCAACACAAAAAATACAACACCACTAACACACACACATAACACCACTAAGACACACATAACAACACTAACACACACACATAACACCACCAAGACACACACAACACCACCAACACACACACAACAACACCAAGACACACACATAACACCAACACACACACATAACACCACCAACACACACACAACAACACCAACACACACATAACAACACCAAACACACACACAACACCACCAACACACACACACAACACCACCAACACACACACACAACACCACACACACATAAACACACAACACATAACACCACAACACAACAATAACACACAACACAAACACACAATAACAACACCAACACACAAATAACACCACTAAGACACACACACATAACACCACTAACACACACACATAACACCACTAACACACACACATAACACCACCAACACACACACATAACACCACCAACACACACACATAACAACACCAACACACACACATAACACCACTAACACACACACACACAACAACACCACACACACATAACACCACTAACACACACACATAACACCACCAACACACACATAACAACACCAACACACACAATACAACAACACTAACACAACACACATAACAACACAACAATAACACAAACACCAACACACACACATAACAACACCAACACACACACATCAACACCAAGACACACATAACAACAACAACACACACATAACACCACTAACACACACACATAACACCACCAACACACACATAACACCACTAACACACACACATAACAACACCAACACACACACACAACAAACAATAAACACACACATAACAACACTAAGACACACACACAACAACACCAACACACACACATAACACACCAACACACACAACAACACTAACACACACACATAACACCACCAACACACACACATAACAACACCAACACACACACATAACACCACCAACACACACACAACAACACTAACACACACACACAACACCACCAACACACACACACAACACCACCAACACACACAACAACAACACTAACACAATAACACAACAACACCAACACACACACATAACAACAACAACACAATACAACACCAAGACACACACATAACAACAAACAACACACACACATAACAACACTAACACACACACATAACACCACCAACACACACATAACAACACCAACACACACAACAACACTACACACACACATAACAACACCAACACACACAAACAACACTAACACACACATAACACCACCAACACACACACACATAACAACACCAAGACACACACATAACACCACTAACACACACACACACACCACCAACACACACACAACACCACCAACACACACACACAACAACACCAACACACACACATAACACCACCAACACAAACAACACCAACACACACATAACACCACCAACACAAACACACAACAACACTAACACACACACATAACACCACTAACACACACATAACAACACCAACACACACATACAACACCACCAACACACACACACAACAACACTAACACACACACATAACACCACCAACACACACATAACACCACCAACACACACACATAACACCACCAACACACACACATAACACCACTAACACACACATAACACCACTAACACACACACATAACACCACCAACACACACACAACACCACTAACACACACATAACACCACTAACACACACACATAACACCACCAACACACACATAACACCACCAACACACACACATAACACCACCAAGACACACACATAAACAAACACCAACACACATAACACCACTAACACACACATAACAACAACACACACACATAACACCACTCAACACACACACATAACAACACTAACACACACACATAACAACCACACAACACCAACACACACACATAACACCACCAACACAAAAAACACAACAACACCAACAAACAACAACACAACACACACACATAACACCACAACACACACAACAACACCAACACACACACATAACAACACCAACACACACAATAAACAACACCAACACACACACATAACACCACTAACACACACACATAACACCACTAACACACACACATAACACCACCAACACACACACATAACAACACCAACACACACAACAACACCACCAACACACACATAACAACACTAACACAACAATACAACAACACCAACACACACATAACAACTAAACACACACATAACACCACTAACACAACACATAACACCAACCAACACACACACATAACAACACTAACACAACAATACAACAACACCAACACACACACATAACAACACCAACACACACACATAACAACACCAACACACACACACACAACACTAACACACACACATAACAACACCAAACACACACACAACAACACCAACACACACACACATAACACCACTAACACACACACATAACACCACCAACACACACATAACAACACTAACACACACACACATAACACCACCAACACACACATACAACAACACCAACACACAATAAACACAATAACACACACACATAACACCACAAAACACATAACAACACTAACACACACACATAACACCACCAACACACACATAACAACACTAACACACACATAACAACACTAACACACACAACAACACTAACACACACAATACAACAACAACAACACACACACATAACAACACTAACACACACACATAACACCACTAACACACACACAACAACACACACACACACACAACAACACCAACACACACACATAACACCACCAACACAAAACACAACAAACAACACACACACATAACAAACAACACACACACATAACACCACTAACACACACACATAACACCACTAACACACACATAACAACACTAACACACAAAAACAACAACAACAACACATAACACCACCAACACAAAATAAACAACACCACCAACACACATAACAACAACAACACACACACACATAACAACACTCAACACACACATAACACCACTAACACACACACATAACACCACTAACACACACACATAACAACACCAACACACACATAACAACACTACACACACACACATAACAACAAATAAACACACACACATAACAACACCAACACACACACAACACCACCAACACACACACACATCAACAACACCACACACACATAACAACAACAACACACACACATAACACCACTAACACACACACATAACACCACCAACACACATACAACAAACAACAACACACACAACAACACCAACACACACACACACAACAACACCACCAACACACACACATAACACCACCAACACACACACATACAACACCAACACACACACACATAACACCAACACACACATAACAACACTAAGACACACACACAACACCACCAACACACACACACAACAACACCAACACACACATAACAACACCAACACACACAATAACAACAAAACACAAACACACAACAACACCAACACACACACACAACAACACTAACACACACACATAACACCACTAACACACACACATAACACCACCAACACACACACATAACACCACTAACACACACAACAACACTAACACACACACACAACACCACTAACACACACATAACACCACTAACACACATAACAACACCAACACACACATAACAACACCAACACACACACACAACACCACCAACACACACACACAACAACACCAACACACACATAACACCACCAACACACACATAACAACAACACACAAACAACAACACTAACACACACACATAACACCACCAACACACACATAACAACACCAACACACAAACACAACAACACTAACACACACATAACACCACACCAACACACACATAACAACAACAACACACACATAACAACACCAAACACACACACATAACAACACCAACACACACACACAACACCAACACACACACATAACACCACCAACACACACAACAACACCAACACACACACAACACCAACACACACACACACCAACTAACACACACATAACAACACACACACACACACAACACCACCAACACACACACAACACCACCAACACACACACATAACAACACTAACACACACATAACACCACTAACACACACATAACAACAACAACACAAACACATAACAACACTAACACACACACATACAACAACACTAACACACACACACAACAACACCAACACACACACATAACAACACACCAACAACACATAACAACACTAACACACAAAACAACAACACTAACACACACACATAACACCACCAAAACACACACACATAACAACACCAACACACACATACAACAACACCAACACACACACAACAACACCAACACACACACATAACACCACTAAGACACACACATAACACCACTACAACACACACACATAACACCACCACAACACACACACACATAACAACACCAACACACACACATAACAACAACAACACACACATAACAAACACCAACACACACACATAACACCACCACACACACACACAACACCACCAAACACACACACATAACAACACTAACACACACACACACACAACAACACCAACACACACACAACCAACAACAAACACACACACACAACAACACCAACACACACACACAACACCAACACACACACATAACAACAACAACACACACAAAAAACACAAACACACAAACAACAACAAAACACACACATAACACCACCAACACACACACATAACAACACCAACACACACACATACAACACCACCAACACAAAAAATACAACAACACCAACACACACATAACAACACCAACACACACACACAACACCACCAACACACACAATACAACAACACCAACACACACACAACACCAACTAACACACGCACATAAACACCACCAACGCACGCCAACACCACTAACACGCACATAGCACCACTAACACGCACGCAACGCCACTTCAACCACACGCATAACAACACTAACACGCACACGCGACACCACTAACACACACACGCCAGCATACTCTTACCCACACCCCCACACGCATAACACCATCAGACCTGCATATTTTCCCGCCTAACGCACACACGCAAGGCACCGCTAACGCACGCAGCGACCAGTGCTAAGCGCATGACACCGCCTAACGCACACGCCAGCGCCACGCTAAGCACACGCCAGCGCCGCCTAACCGCACGCATAAGCGCCACTCGCCGCGCACGTAGCGCCGCCTAAACGCACATAACCAGCGCTGCTTGCACGCATGTACCGCTAAGCCGCACGCATGACACCGCTAACTGCACGCATAGCCACCACTTCAACGCACACATAACACCACTAAACACACGCTGTTACCGCTGCTTGCACACGCCAACACCCGCCAGCACACACGCATAAGCACCACTAAACACGCACATAGCGCCGCCTAACGCACGCATAACCAGCGCTAAGCACACGCACGCAGCGCCACTTCTTTTGCATCGCCACCGCCTAACACGCCAGCACCACGCTAACGCACATAACAGCCAAACGCACGCATAACCAGCGCTAACCGCACACGCCAGCACCACTGGCATGTTGCCGCCTAACGCACGCCAGCACCGCTAACGCGCACACATGTACCACTAAGCGCACACACATAATAATCTTCTTCTGCCGCACATGTACCACTTCTTACTGCCGCCCCGCCAGCGCTAACGCACACGTAACACCACTAACTGCACACATGTACCGCTATTTACTGCACGTAACAAGCACTCGGACCTTACCGCCAACCAGCACTAACGCACATAACAACGCTAACGCACACACATAACCAACCGCGAGACCCACGCACGCCAGCACCACTAACACACACATAACACCACTAACACACACATAATAGCGCTAAACACGCACACACATAACCAGCGCTAACACACACACATAGCCACCACTAAACACACGCATAACTTTTCCACTAACACATGTAACAACCACTAACCACACACATAACTTTCACTAAACACGCACACCGCTAACGCACGCCAACTGCCCCTAACGCACGTAACGCACTAAACGCACACACGCCAACGCCACTTCAACCACACGCATAGCACCACTAAGCACACGCATCGCCCGCCCTGACACACGCATGCTTGCCACTAAACACGCATGCAGATAACAATATGTGCACACATAACACCACTAACGCACGCATAACCAACGCTAGCACGCACGCCAGCGCCGCCTTACGCACGCCAGCCTTTCAGGACACACATGGCACCGCTGGCACGCACGCCAGCGCCGCTAACGCACGCCAAACAAGCGCTAACGCACACGCCAACGCCACTAAACGCACACGCCAGCACCGCTAACACACATGCGCCGCCGCGCGCTGCACGCATGGGACCACGCCTAACGCACACGCCAGCACCACTAACGCACACGCCAGCACCACTAACGCACGCCAGCGCCGCACAAACGCACACATCGGCACCGCACTAACGCACGCACATAGCCCACCACTAACGCACACGCAACGCCGCCTAACGCACACACGCCAGCGCACTAACGCACACGCCAACAACCGCCAGACGCGCATAAGCACCACTAGCACACACGCATATCAACCCCTTAGCACGCACCACATAAGCACCGCTAACACACACACATAACAACGCTAACACGCACCGCACGCCAGCACCGCTAAACACACACATAACACCACTAACACACGCACGCCAGAGACCACTAAGCACGCGCCAGCACGCCGCTAGCACACGCCAAACACCACTTCAGCGCACGTATGTCGCCGCCTAAGCACGCCAAGCACCGCTAACGCACGCACGCCAACGCCGCTAACCTTGCATAACCAACCTTTCAGGCCACACCGCGCCAACACCACTTCTTGCACATAACCAACTAACACACACATAACCCACCACTAGCACACACACATAACAAACGCTTCAACACACCCAGCTTGCCACTAACCGCACACATAGCACCACTATTTACACACATACGAATACTAACACGCACACATAACACCGCCTAACACGCACGCTCAACACCACTAACACACACGCATATATCTGCCACTAAACACGCCTTAACCACCCCTAGCTTACCTGCAACACCACCTAACACACACATCAGACCATAACGCATAACCACCTAACACGCACACGCACATAGCACCACTAACACGCATAGCACCACTAACACGCATATATCACCACACCAACACACATACACCACTAACACACACATAACACCACCAACACACACACATAACACCACACTAACACACACACAACAACACCAACACACACACAACACCACCAACAACACATAACACCACTAACACACACATAACACCACTAACACACACACATAACACCACTAACACACACATAACAACACTAACACACACACATAACAACACCAAACAATACACATAACACCACTAACACACACACATAACAACACTAAGACACACACATAACACCACCAACACACACACATAACACCACTCAACACACACATAACAACACCACACACACAACAACACCAACACACACACATAACACCACTAACACACACACATAACACCACCAACACACACATAACAACACCAACACACACACACAACACCACCAACACACACACAACACCACCAACACACATAACACCACTAACACACACATAACACCACCAACACACACACATAACACCACTAACACACACATAACACCACTAACACACACACATAACACCGCCACACACACACCAACACCACTAACACACACACACCACTAACACACACACACATAACACCACTAACACACACACATAACACCACTAACGCACACATCAACACCACTAACACACACATAACACCACTAACACACACATAACACCACTAACACACACACGCCAACACCACTAACACACACGCCAACACCACTAACACACACACTAACACCACCTAACACACACACATAACCACTAACGCACACATAACACCACTAAACACACATAACACCACTAAACGCACACACGCCAAACACCGCTAACACACACACACACACATAACACCGCTAACGCACGCAACGCCTAACACACACACGTAACACCACTGAACACACACATAACACCACTAACGCACACACACACACCACACACATACCACTAACACACATAACTAACACACACATAACACCACCTTACACACACATAACACCACTAACACACACACATAACCACTAACACACACACACATAGCACCACTAACACACACACACACATGTACCACCTAACACACACACACATAACACCACTAACACACACACACATAGCCCCTAACCACACACATAACACCACTATACACACACATAGCACCACTAACACACACATAGCACCACCTAGCACACACACATAGCACACTAGCACACACACACCACCTACTACACACACACATAACACCACTAACACACACGACCCCACACATAACACACTAACACACACACACCACTAACACACACACACATAACACCACTTCAACACACACACATAGCACCACTAACACACACATGCGCCACTAAACACACACATAACACCATAACACACACACATAACGCCACTAACACACACATAGCAACCAACACACACACATAACACCACTAACACACACATAACACCACTAACACACACACACATAACACCATAACACACACACATAACACCGCCTAACACACACACATAACACCACTAACACACACATAACCCGCTAACACACACACACGCCAGCACGCCGCTAACACATAACACCACTAACACACGCACGCCACTAACACGCACATAACGCCGCTAACGCACGCATGACGCCGCTAACGCACGTAGCGCCACTCCACGCACATAGCACCGCTACGCACACATACACTCAAGACGCACACATAACGCCATAACACACATAACGCCGCTAACGCCACACATAGCACCACTAGCACATGGCCACTAACACACACACATAGCCACCACTAACACACACACCACTAACACACACATAAACACACACACACACACCACTAGCACACACAACACCACACTAACACACACATAACACCACTAAGCACACACATAACACCACTAACACACACATGTACCACTAACCACACACACACATAACACCACTAACACACACACCAGCACCACGCACGCACATAACACCACTAACGCACACATAACCACTAACACACACACATAGCACCACTAACACACACATAAGCACCACTAACGCACGCACACATAACGCCGCTACACACATAACACCACTACGCAACGCACGCCAACGCATAACACCGCTAACACGCACGCCACTAACGCACGTAACGCCACTAACACACACGCATAACACCATAACACGCATAACACCACCACCACACATAACACCACCAACACACACGCCACACGCCACTAACACACGCATAACACCACTAACACACATCACACCACCTAACACACACACATAACACCACCAACGCACACATAACACCATAACACACACATAACACCATAACACACACACATAACACCACTAACACACACACACACATAACCACCACTAACACACACACATAACCAACGCACCATTACCGCTAACACACACACATAACCACTAACACACACACACGCCAACACCGCTAAACGCACACACATAACACCACTCCACGCCAACACCGCCTACGCACACACCATAAACACACACACACACGCCAGCACCACTAACACACCCACACACATAACACCACTAACACACACACATAACACCATAACACACACCACTAACACACACACACATAACACCACTAACACACACATAGCACCACTAAAACACACACATAACACCATAACACACACACATAACACCACTAACACACACATAACACCACTAAACACACACACATAACACCACCTAACACACACACACATAACACCACTAACACACACACGCCAGCACCACTAACACACACACACCATAACACACACACACACCACCACACAGCACCATTAACACACACACACACATAACACCACTAACACACACACACACACATAACCACTAACACACACACACACATAACACCACTAACACACACACATAACACCATTAACACACAAACACACACATAACACCACTAACACACACACACATAGCACCATTAACACACACACACACATAACACCACCCAACACACACACACTATCATTAACACACACACACACACATAACACCACTAACATACATACACACGTGGTACCATTACACCTGCACCATTAACCTTCCTCACACAACTTCCTTGTTCCTGATCCATCTCTTCATCAAACCCTGTTTCATATGTTGACTCTGTTGTATCTGTTGTTTCATTATCATCTGTTAGTTTCATTATTTCTGTTGTGTTCCGTGTGTTCAGGTTTCAGTTGGCTTCTGTTATTTCTGTTATTTCCGTTAGTTCTGTGTTTCTGTTCCATTATTTCTGTTGGTTTCTGTTAGTTTATGTTGATTCCCGTTAATATCTGTTGATTCTCATTATTCTCTGTTGATTCCCGTCTGTCTCTGATGATTTCTCTGTTGTTCCGTTAGTCTCTGTTGACCTAAACTAATTCCAGTTACATTCAGATGACCCCTGTTGACATCTGGTGACCCCTGTTTGCATTTTGTTGACCCCTGTAGCCATCTGTGCTTGTGTTATGTGTGTTGACATGTTGACCTCTGACCCCTAATGATATCTTACCTGCTGACCTCTCCCACCTCTTTCTAATACCTCTTGACCTCATTCTAACTTCTCAATAACCCCAACAGCTAGTAATAGTTATGACCTCCAACACACCACTATCATGAGGTCAGCTTAATATCATACCGAACCATAAATTATACGCTCATTTGAACACTGATTTCCCCTGACACGAACGAACCATTTTTTCTCTTCGTTTCGTTTCGTTAATTTTAAGTCATGTTAACCTTATATATATATATATTAGTGAAAGATAAATAAAATAATGATTTGTTGAATTTTTTTCGATAAATACGATTAAATTTGAGGGAATAATTTATATATATATTTTTTTATGTTCTTTCCGTGTTATTTAAAACAAAGAAATATAAAAAAATTAATTTAAATCCCTGGAAGATAAGAAAAAAAAAGAAAATATAAATATATATATATATATATATATATATATATATATATATATATATATATATATATATATATATATATATATATATATATATAAATATATATATATAGAGAGAGAGAGAGAGAGAGAGAGAGAGAGAGAGAGATTAGTTAACCAAAGATTTACGGACAATTTTAAACTCGTAGAAAAAAGAATGATTCATATTCTGTGTGTATGTATGTAAGTGTGTGTGTGTGTGTGTGTGTGTGTGTGTGAATAGTTGAGTCACAGAGGTATTGGGTTGCTGGTGGTCAATGAGGGTAGGAGGAAGAAGAGGGGGAGTTACTTCACTCTCCTCCACACACACACACACACACACACACACTCCCCCCCTAACACTATATTAAGTTCTAGACACAAGGGAGAGGATGCAGTATTAATAAATCATTCTATACAGTATGAATGTATGTAAACTGTATATTGTGTGTACGAGAGAGAGGAGATTCTGGCACAATGGGGACACTGAAGGATGGATGTGTGGATGATGGTGACGTGTGGATGATGGATGATGCTGATGGACGAGTGGATGATAATATAGTAAAAGTAATAATAATAACATTAATGAAAATAATAATGATAATAATAATAATAATAATAATAATAATAATAATAATAATAATAATAATAATAATAATAATAATAATAATAATAATAATAATAATAATAATAATAATAATAATAATAATAATAATAATAATAATAATATAGAAACATGATTATTATAGACAGTTTCTGAAGTCATCTAAATATATCTACCACCTATGTAAATTACCTGCTGGGAGTAATTACCACACCTGTACGGTAAATCATGGCGTTGTTGATACTGTCATATTCTGTGCCAGCTGTCACGCGTGGCCATGACAGCTAATACTGATCATCTGTCACCCCAACCATGCCAGCCGCCAAGCTGTCATCCCACCGAAGCAGTTTCAGTATTATTTCTCTATAACACTTCCAGTAACTTCCACCACAATGTCAAATCCCTTTCACATGTAAAAGTCGGAGGATTTTTCCCTTGGTTTTTCCCGCCAGTTTTTCACGCAACACTTGAAACGCTGACGCTGCCAAAATGTTCAGGAAAATTTGTGAAAAGGCAACGAGGACTTTCATCAAATAACAACGCGTCTCTTTTATCAACGACGACTTACAGAGATAAATCAACTATTAACCACAATCACATTATTGATTCTATTAATTTTAACAGAGATAACAAAGTGTTTTTAAGAGACAGACACAGTTTGTTGACTATGACGGAGTACAGTTGTTCATATTGCAAGATTTTCAATAGTGGAGAAATTCGCAACACTCCACACTCTCTCTCACTCTCTCACCCCTCTCCAATATTGTGTCTGTTTCTCTGATATTAAATTTCGGGAAAAACAGTAGCTATTCCCTTACCTCCTGGCGGCTCACCTACAGTATGGCAGTTCGTCTCTCTTGTTCCTCCTGGTCGTCTCTCTCTCTCTTGTTTCTCCCCAGCTGTTCCCTTACCTCCCCCTCCCCCCCTTCCCTTTTCTCTTTCTCCTCCCCTCTCCCCGTCTCCCTCCAATTCTCAGGAAGAAGGAACTTAAAATGGTCGTTCCGTAGTATCTTTCACCATCCCTCTTTATCCTTCATTTACCTCCTCTCCACCCCCTATTACTCCACTCAACCCACTCCCCTATGCCTCCTTCCTTCTCTTCCTCCCCTCCCTCCCTCCTCCTCCCCTCCAAGTACTCTCCCATGTCCCCATTCCTCCTCTCCCCATGTCTCCCCACTTCCCCCTTCCTTCTCTCCTCCTTATGTCTTCCTCCCTCTTCCTTTTAACACCTTGTCTTCCTCCTCATCAGACCATTTCACCTTTTCTTCCTCTCCTTCTTTCCCGTATCCATTCCATCTCATCACCTCTTCCTCCTCTTCCATTACTCGTTTATCTTCTCTCCCTCCGTTCCTTCCTTCCTTTCCATATCCTCAAACACACAAGGTTTACCATGGTTGTTTTCTCTCACCCCTTTCTCTTCTACCCTTCCAGGATCTTTAATCGCTTTACCAGATTCTCCAATTAACCCTTCCAGCCCTTCTCCTCCTTTTCCTCCCCTCTCCCTTGTTCCAGCTCTTCCAGCAAGTTTTTCCATCGTCCATTTTTCTTTTTATTTCAGATTATTTATTCACCACCTTTCCATATCCCACCCTCCTTTCCCACCCTGTTGTAGACCCACCAACTAACTCTTCCATTACCCTTCCCTCTTTCCCTTATTCCAGACCCTCTTAACTATCCTCTTCCAGATCCTCAGACCAAAAATGTCCATTCCACCTCCGTCCCCCTTCCATATATTACCTTTCCACCCTACCTCCCTCTGTTCCAAGAAAAGTCTTAGCGTCGTGTTCTTCCAGATAATGGCGTAACGCGATTTCCAGAATATTTATTTGGGTTTGGTGTGGTCAGCGATGCGGCCGCTGGACTCCATCGTAGTTTGTGGGTTCCAGGAAGGTGGCGAAGGAGGGAGCCCTTGTTCATCCTGGGGGTCCTCTCATTAGCCTGCCAGGTGAGCTACTTGACACACAAACTCCGGAAGCTTTTTTGTTTTCTCGGAAGTAGCGACAAGAGAAGGTACAGTATCTAGTTACGACAGAGTTTTAGTGAGATTTTCGCATAATTTTGGCTGACAAACAAAATTTCTTCACACGAACCCTCAAGAATCTAAGGACTGGGAATAACAGACGATCCCGGCCAGTACTTTGCGTGAATCCATCTCGACCAATGAGCTCTCAGAGAGGTTGTCTCCTCCCCTCGTTTTCGATTTGGATCAAGTAGAAAAACGCCCGTCACTCACCCCGCGTCCCGCCGTCACTGACCCCACGTCTCGCCGTCACTCACCTTGCGTCCCGCCGTCACTAGACGCGCGTCCCGCCGTCACAAGACGCGCGTCCCACTGTCACTCACCCCACGTCTCCCCGTCACTCACCATGCAACCCCGCACCCCACCGTCACCCACCCCGCACCCCACCATCACCCACCCCGCACCCCACCGTCACTCACCGCACGCCACCGTCACCCACCGCACCCCACCATCACCCACCCCGCACGCCACCGTCACTAACCTTCATCCCACCGTCACCCACCCCGCACTCACCGTCACCCACCCTGCACCCCACCGTCACTCACCCGCATGCCACCGTCACCCACCCTGCACCCACAAATCACCCACCCTGCACCCACCGTCTTACACCCATCCACCGTCCTCACCCACGTCCCACCGTCCCACCCTCACCCCACCCCCCGCCTCACTCACCCCGCACCCCACCGTCACTCACCCCGCACCTCACCGTCACGTCATCCCCCTAGCGGCAGTTTCGCAAATCTCGACCGTAACACAGCACCAACTCTCCACATCAAAATGCTGTCTCGGAAAGTTTCATCCTAACTTACTCAACTTTCCGGTCATATTCCCGAGTGGATAAGTTTCCATCAGAGAGAACGAGACAATTAACAAACTATTGATTATTATGCAAGAGACGAACAGTAGTGAGTGTTAAGACCAAGTGTTCACACCCTCATACCGTCACACCCTTACACCTTCACACCCTTACACCGTCACATCCTTATACCTTCACACCCTTACACCGTCACACCTTTACATCGTCATACCTTCACACCCTTACACCGTCACACCCTTACACCGTCACACCCTTTCACCTTCACACCCTTACACCCTCATACCTTCACACCCTTACACCATCACATCCTTACACCGTCACACCCTTACACCGTCACACCCTTACACCATCACATCCTTACACCGTCACACCCTTACACCGTCATACCTTAACACCCTTACACCTTCACACCGTTGTAGCAGCCCACATTAATCCCCCGCCAAACTATACCCCGGGGTATAAAATAGCCCAGGCTATATTATACCCCGGGGTATATTTTGGGCTAGCCCAGACTATACCTCTCTCATCCAGATTATACCTCCTTGTGTTTTTCATAAATAAGGTAACTCGGGGGAATAATATTCTGGATTTAGTATTAAATAATAGATAAAATGCAATCACAAATTTAGAAATTGGAGAAACATTAGGAAATAGCGATCACAAAGTCATCAGATTTGACCTTAACTTAACAAATGAGAAGAACAAAAATAGAATTGTAACAGACTTCAGAAAAGCAAATTTTATAGGTTTAAGAGATAGGCTTAGGAATGAGGTGTGGGGTGGTATTACCCCACCAGGGCCAGAACAAGTGAGTTCAGGTCCTGTGGGAGAGGTAGGTTAGGTTAGGTTAGGTTAGGTTAGGTGAGAAATAAAATCAAAATTTAATATCTGAGTGTGTTTTTTAATTTAAATTAAGATAGTTTAGCCAGACCACTGAGTTCAAAACAGAACTCTCATAGGGCTGGTTTCTAAGTGTGTGGGGGGGGGGGATATAATCTGACCTACGGGGGTGTAAACAGTTTGTGTTTATAATTGGGGCATAACTGGACTTAGCCCAGATACCCGGGGTATAAAACAGGCTAGCCCACTTTAACCCCGGGTATAGTCTGGGGAGGGGGTATATTTTGGGCTGTTACACCGTCACAACCTCAAACCGTCACACCGTCAACCCCCCCACACCATCACACCTTTACACCCTTACACCTTCACACCGTCACACCCTTACACCTTCACACCGTCACACCCTCATACCGTCACACCATCATACCGTCACACAGGTCATGCCGTCACACCAGCACCACTCAGTATACTCTCACACCATCAAATTTCTCAACACCATGACTTACCATTGCACACGGCACTCTGTCACACTCACACCGTCACACCACACACTGCTCACACTGCCACACTCTCACACTCAGTTACACTCTACATCTGTCACACTTTATTACCCGCTGTCACACTCTCACACCGCTTACACTTTAAAACTCTCTCACACCGTCACACTCTCACACCCTCACACTTAAACCAGCACTGTCACAATTTTCATACACCGTCACAATTTCACACCGCCACACTTTTAAAACTCTCTTCACACTGTTAATTCTCACACTGTCACATTTCCTCACCGTCACACCATCATATACCGTCACAATTGAGCTGTCAAGACTTCACACCGCCACATCTTTTAAACTCACACCCTCATACACACCCTCATACCGTCACACCATCAGACCCTCACACCGTCACACCCTCACACCGTCACACTCTCACAGTCACACCCTCACTCTCACACCCTCATACCGTCACACCATCAGACCCTCACACCGTCACACCCTCACACCGTCACACTCTCACAGTCACACCCTCACTCTCACACCCTCATACCGTCACACCATCAGACCCTCACACCGTCACACTCTCACACCGTAACACCGTCACACCCTGGTTTAATGATCATAATATGTTAATTAAGGTACCGATTGTTGCGTTATGTTTTCAGGAGAATTTACGCTCTTATGTCAGTTGACACGAACCCAGTACAGGCGGCGTGATGGTGCTGACAGGAAGGAAACTTATGAGACAAGTTATTATCACCACCTTTAACTCTCACTGTTTATTTAACTCTTTGAAGACGAGGGAACTAGAGCTTTAAACGAGGAGGAGAGGGAGAAGGAGGTAAAGGGATAATATAGAAGGAGCAAGAGAATAAGGAAGAGAAGGGAGGGGAAATGTAGTGGGAGAAGAGAGGAGGAAAGGGGAGGGGAAGAGGCAGTATAGAAGGAGGAGGAGGAGAATGAAGAGAAAGGAGGGGGTAGTATAGAGGGAGAAGGGAGGAGGAAAAGAGGCATTATAAGAGAAAAGGGAAGAGGAGTAGAGAGAAGATGACGAAGAGGTAGGAAGAGGGGGAGGAGGAGGAGAAGGAGAGTTAAATAAACAAACTCACAGACTCAATATATCATTAACCCCAAACTGGAATTAAAATAAACGTATCTAATTAACCTAAGAATCTCAGTATAATATTATTTTTATTACTGCACCTTAAGTCAGCCAGACACAAACATTCATACGACTTTGTAATAATTTGAAACTCTGGTACATAACCCCAGTTTAGTGCGGGTCGTTAACTATACTGTACTGGTGGGCGGCCCTGTCATTGGTCAAGAGGGTGGAGGACACTTGTTATGATTGGTCCATTCTCCATGAAGGTTTGTATCTATGTCTGTTAAGTATAGGAAGGGTTGGGAATGTGTGTGTGTGTGTGTGTGTGTGTGTGTGTGTGTGTGTGTGTGTGTGTGTGTGTGTGTTAAAGAATAGGTACAAAAGTATATGAACAAATCTATAACTGATATATCTACATGTATATACGTTAATCTATACACATAACTATCCAACAAGCATATGTATACACTCTTGTTTATGTATCAAGGAGGAGAGAAGGACGGATGGAACTCTTGTACAAAGGTCAAGGTCATGTGTCAATCACTGGAGGAGAGAGAGAGAGAGAGAGAGAGAGAGAGAGAGAGTTACTTCCCATACTATTCCCAACACTTCACTCTCATCAGCTCCTTTTATCTTTTTAAATACCCTCTACGGTGGCGGAAGAGAGGGAGTGGAAAGGAGTGGGAGGGAGTGATAGTAGTGGTGGAGGTGGTAGGATGGGGTGGGAGGGAGTAGGTGGTAAACACGCCCGCCCGTCAGGAGACCGAGGACCACACCAGGAGACCGAGGACCACACCGGCACTAAACTACAGACCGATCTCCCTCCTCGAAGTACCTGGAAAAATCCTAGGAAAAAATCATCAATAACCGTCTGAGAAATCACCTGGAAACAACCAACAGAGTCAACTACAGACAATTCGGGTTCAGGAAAGGGAAGTCCACCACAACAGCGATAGCCCTGGCATGTGAAAACATAGCCAGAGCCGCAGTGAGTGATAGACAATGTAATCTAACTCTCCGGGATGTAGCGAAGGCATTTGACAAAGTCTGGCATGACGGTCTAAAATATAAGATCCTCCAACTCGGACTTCCCACCAACATTGAAAAGTTGCTTTACAACTTTCTTGACGGCAGAAATGCTAGACTGAGGGTAGGACAACACACAGGAGAGACCTTCCCACTCATGAGGGGAGTCCCTCAGGGGAGCGTCCTCTCTCCCACCCTAAATATATTATCTACACAAGTGACACCCCGCCTCCCACTAGAATAGGTAACGAAGATATTATGTATGCAGATGACATCACTCAAATAACAACACATCAAGGAAAATCCCGAGCGTTACAGGTCGACAACACCAGGCGGGAATTAGAAAGGGTAAATAATTACGAAAAACAATGGAAAATCCAAACCAGTATCCCGAAATTCACAGTGATACCCTTATGGAGAAGGAAAACCCATCCATTAGTAACCAATACTGCCCAGATAGAATGCAAAAGCAGAGGCACCCTCCTGGGCCTGCATATATCCACGACAGGTTACTCCCATCATGTCCACAGCAGGAAGGAAAAAGCAAGAGGAGAGCTGAGAAAACTATACCGCTTTAAAGCGCTTCCTGAGAAAATAAAACTCCGCCTGGTGACATCATTTATCACACCGATATTAACTTACCCAGCAATACCTCTTCATACTATGAGCACCACTCAAATATTAAAATTACAGGTGGTCCAAAATCAAGCCCTAAGATTCGTCACAGGTGAAAGAGACCCCTTTACCAGAACAACAGCCGAGATACAAAGAGACCTGAGAATAAAGCCCATCAACCAACAGCTGTACACCCTGGCCAGCAGAGCCTGGCAAAAGATAGAACGATCAGAGCAAGAACTCCTTCAGAGACACCCACCAGATAACGACAACAACCATTCATAGTTCCCAAAAAGTTACCAAGTCTTAAAAGGTCCATTACCACCCCCGATCTACACGGCCAGGCAACAGACAACCTCCCGAGACCAGCATCAGCCAGTAGGGTCGGCGGAATATGAAATAAGGCCCTTAAAACACCTTTATAGGATAGGGTAAGATGTCTAGTGCCTGTACCGACAGACAATAACTAACCCATGACACAACACTATTAGCTTAGCTAGGCGGTCAGCCCGCCCTCTCTTACCTCCTCTTAAATGTCTTCAATTTCCGAACTATAACTTCCTTCCCCCACCTCTAATCTTCCTTCACCCTTCCTTTCTCTATAAAAAAAAAAAACACCTGCTATTGCCCCTCTCCCCCTTTCCTCCCTCTAATCTTCTCTCACTCCCTCACTTTCTCTACTACTACTACTTCAACTACTACTACTACCACTCCTACTGTTACTATTACTACTACTACGTCTAAAAATAATACAAATTAAACTAATAAATATCAAACGCTGCCTGATTGAAGCTCGAGGCACAGGTGGTTGTTTGTTACCCACAGTGCTTGAAGTGGCGCTCACCTGACGCCTCGTAACACCTCAAGGATTCATATCTAGGTCGAGACAATACTTCAAAGGTTCATAAAATACGATAGATTCAGAACCGAAATTCAAAGTCTAAAGTCAGATTATATTTGATTTAGAATAACATATATATATAAAGTTATCTTATATAGGTGATTTAGAAGCGAATCCTTGTTATAAGATCTATATTTAATGGTTTGTAAGTGTTTCATAGTATCAGTTCAGTGAGTGGTTCAACTGCTTCAAAAATCTACGGCCTTTAATGTGATTATTTTAGAAGTGTTTCAAAGTCTATGGATATATTTCAATATAAACATTGTCATTTTCTATCTTACTCTTTTATTAACTCATTTTCTTTCTCTGTCTCTCATTCGCTCTATTTCTCTCAATTACAGTATCTTTCTTTCTCTCAATTTTACCACAACAAACATTACATACTCAGTGGCCAGACACACACACACACACTTGGCTGATCCCTCCTCTTTAGTGGCTGATGCGGGAAATGTGCCCTACATTATGGTAGTGTGCGTGTGTGTGTGTGTGTGTGTGTGTGTGTGTGTGTGTGTGTGTGTTTATAATTATCTCCAAGAAGAGTGACGCGCCTGGGGATATACAAACACGTGTACAGGATGTGGTGTACAGCCTACGTGGTGTTGTTGACGTGAGCTCCAGCAACGGCAAGAACAGTGGAAATGGTTAACTCACCAAAAAGGAAAAAATATGTGGTAAGAATGGCAGGAGTGTTAATAGGTGGAGGAGGAGAAGAGACATAGGAGGAGGAGGAGGAGAAGAGACATAAGGAGGAGGGGGAGAGAAAGGAGGAGAGAAGAGACAAAGGAGGAAGAGGAGGAGAGAAGGAGAGAAACAGAGCAGGAGGAGAAGAGGCATCGGAGGAGGAGGAGAGAAGGAGAGGAGAAAGAGAGGAGGAGGAGGAGAGAAAGGAGGAGGAGGAGGAGAAAAGGAGGGGAGGAGGAGGAGAGGAGGAGGAGGAGGAGGAGGAGGAGGAGGAGGAGGAGGAGAGAGAAGGGGGAGGAGGAGAAGAGAGGAGGAGGGGGGGGGGAACAGGGGAGAAACAGCTGAGAGGAAGGGCATGAGACCAGATGAACCCCAGAACAGGAACCCCAGGACAGATGAACCCCAGAACAGAGGAACCCCAGAACAGAGGAACCCCAAAACAGAGGAACCCCAGAAACAGAGGAACCCCAGAACAGAGGAACCCCAGAACAGATGAACCCCAGAACCAGAGGAACCCCAGAACAGAGGAACCCAGAACAGAGGAACCCCGGACCAGATGAACCCCAGAACAGATGAACCCCAGAACAGATGAACCCCAGAACAGAGGAACACCAGAACAGATGAACCCCAGAACAGAGGAACCCCAGAAAAGAGGAACCCCAGAACAGAGGAACCCAGAAACAGAGGAACCCCAGAACAGAGGAACCCCAGAACAGATGAACCCCAGAACCAGAGGAACCAAAGAACAGAGGAACCCCAGAACCCCAGAACAGATGAACCCCAGAACAGAGGAACCCCAGAACAGATGAACCCCAGAACAGAGGAACCCCAGAACAGAGGAACCCCAGAAACAGAGGAACCCCAGAACAGAGGAACCCCAGAACAGATGAACCCCAGAACCAGAGGAACCCCAGAACAGAGGAACCCCAGAACAGAGGAACCCCGGACCAGATGAACCCCAGAACAGATGAACCCCAGAACAGATGAACCCCAGAACAGAGGAACCCGGACCAGAGGAACCCCAGAACAGAGGAACCCCAGAACCAAAGGAACTTCGGACCAGATGAACCCCAGAACAGAGGAACCCCAGAACAGAGGAACACCAGAACAGAGGAACCCCAGAACAGAGGAACCCCAGAACCAAAGGAACTTCGGACCAGATGAACCCCAGAACAGATGAACCCCAGAACAGAGGAACCCCAGAACAGAAGAACCCCAGAACAGAGAACCCCAGAACAGAGGAACACCAGAACAGATGAACAGAAGAGGAACCCGGACCAGAGGAACCTCAGAACAGAGGAACCCCGGACCAGAGGAACCCCAAAACAGATGAACCCCAGAACAGAGGAACCCCGGACCAGAGGAACCCCAGAACAGATGAACCCCAGAATAGAGGAACCCCAGAACAAAGGAACCCCGGACCAGATGAACCCCAGAACAGAGGAACCCCGGACCAGATGAACCCCAGAACAGATGAACCCCAGAACAGATGAACCCCAGAACAGAGGAACCCCGGACAAGAGGAACCTCAGAACAGAGGAACCCCGGACCAGAGGAACCCCAGAACAGAGGAACCCCAGAACAGATGAACCCGGACCAGATGAACCCAGAACAGAGGAACCCCAGAGAACCCAGATGAACCCCCAGAGAACCCCAGAACAGATGAACCCCAGAACAGATGAACCAGAACAGAGGAACCCCAGAACAGGAACCCCAGAACAGATGAACCCCAGAACAGAGAACCCCAGAACAGATGAAGAACAGAGGAACCCCAGAACAGAGGAACCCCAGAACAGAGGAACCCCTGAACAGATGAACCCGGACCAGATGAACCCCAGAACAGAGGAAAGAACAGAGGAACCCCAGAACAGATGAACCCCAGAACAGAGGAACCCCAGAACAGATGACCAGATGAACCCCAGAACAGAGGAACCCCCCAGATGGAACCAGATGAACCCCAGAACCAGATGAACCCCGGAACAGAGGAACAGAACAGGAACCCCAGAACAGATGAAGAACAGAGGAACCCCCCAGATGAACAGATGAACCCCAGAACAGAGGAACCCAGACAGATGAACCCCGGACCAGATGAACCCCAGAACAGAGGAACCCCAGAACAGATGAACCCCGGACCAGATGAACCCCAGAACCAGATGAACCCCGGAACAGAGGAACCCCAGAACAGAGGAACCCCAGAACAGATGAACCCCAGAACAGAGGAACCCCAGAACAGATGAACCCCAGAACAGAACAGAGGAACCCCAGAACAGAGGAACCCCAGAACAGAGGAACCCCAGAACAGATGAACCCCGGACCAGATGAACCCCAGAACCAGATGAACCCCGGAACAGAGGAACCCCAGAACAGATGAACCCCAGAACAGATGAACCCCAGAACAGAGGAACCCCAGAACAGATGAACCCCGGACCAGATGAACCCCAGAACAGAGGAAGAACAGATCAGATGAACCCCAGAACAGAGGATCCCCGGACCAGATGAACCCCAGACCAGATGAACCCCAGAACCAGATGAACCCCAGAACAGAGGAACCCTAGAACAGATGAACCCCGGACCAGATGAACCCCAGAACAGAGGAACCCCGGAACAGAGGAACCCCAGAACAGATTTACCAAGGACCAGATGAACCCCAGAACAGATGAACCCCGGACCAGAGGAACCCCAGAACAGAGGAACCCCAGAACAGAGGAACCCCGGACCAGATGAACCCCAGAACCAAAGGAACCCCGGACCAGATGAACCCCAGAACAAAGGAACCCCGGACCAGATGAACCCCAGAACAGATGAACCCCAGAACAGAGGAACCCCGGACCAGAGGAACCCCAGAACAGAGGAACCCCAGAACTGAGGAACCCCAGAACAGAGGAACTGAACCCCAGAACAGAGGAACCCCCAGAGAACAGAGGAACCCCAGAACAGAACCCCAGAGGAACCCCAGAACAGAACCCCAGAACAGAGGACCCAGAACAGAGGAACCCCGGACCAGAGGAACCCCAGAACAGAGGAACCCCGGACCAGATGAAACCAGATGAACCCCAGAACAGAGAACCCCAGACCAGATGAACCCCAGAACCAGATGAACCCCAGAACAGAGGAACCCCAGAACAGAGGAACCCCGGACCAGATGAACCCCAGAACAGAGGAACCCGGACCTGAGGAGGAACCCCAGACCTGAGGAGGAACCCCAGACCAAGTGGAATCCCAGACTAGAGGAGCCCCAGACCAGAGGAACTCCAGACCAGAGGAGCCCCAGAACAGAGGAACCCAGAACCAGAGGAACCTCAGACCAGAGGTACCCCAGAACAGAGGAACCCTAGACCAGAGGAACCCCCAGACCAAAGAAACCCCCAGACCAAAGGAACCCCAACCCCAGAGGCAATCTAACCAACAGGATTTTATGACCTGAGAGAGAGAGAGAGAGAGAGAGAGAGAGAGAGAGAGAGAGAGAGAGAGAGAGAGAGAGAGAGAGAATATTGTCATGAGCTCAATAAACAAATACAGAATAAGAGAGAGGTACGGGATTTTACAGACAGTTAGTTAGGAAGGAAAATAATTGACTTCTTTGTGAGGCGTTTATCTGGAAGCGTTAAAAATAGAATAAATGTCTTGTTGTCGGGTCTTCATTCTGGCTTGATGATAAGAAATAAAAAGTAAGTTTGTGGTATTAGTGTTTATTGTCCTCTCCTCCTCCCCGCCACCACTATACAGTAGTGTTATAGGGGAGGGAGTTGGGGTTTGGGGTCGAATTGAGGGTCGGGGAGGTGTAATGATTGTTTATCAGGCCATAGCTTACAGCCCTGAGAAGAACACCGCATATAACAGTAACCGGATGCACAGGTATACACCCACGTAAGTTGACCCATCCTTCTTAATTAAAGTGAGATTAACACCTGAACTAGCAGAGGTCACAGTCACAATGAACCAGCCAGCACCAAGCACCTGGGCAAACACAGCTATCTCGACACACCCAGATTAGTGCTAATTAGTGATGATATCTGCCAGCCTGACATTGCCAATATAAGGGGCCTCAGGGGCTATTCTAGTTATTGCACATGATATTACCATGATCACTGTCTACATGGGTCATCAGTTCTCTGGTATGGAAACTTTGGTCTTGGCGGGAGGTGTAATGATTGTTTATCAGACCATAGCTTACAGCCCTGAGAAGAACAGCGCATATAACAGTAACCGGATGCTCAGGTGTACACTGTACACCCACGTAAGTTGACCCATCCTTCGTAATTAAAGGGAGATTAACACCTGACCCAGCAGAGGTCACAGTCACAATGAACCAGAGTTCTCACCGCCACGCGATCATGACCGTGTTAACTCAAGTAACTACCCTTCCACCAGTACCACGCACCTGTTCAAGCACAGCTGTCTCGATACACCCAGATTAGTGTTAATTAGTGACAACATCTACTGGCCTGACACTGCCTTTATAAGGGGCCGACAGCTCTTTCCAAGTGAGACAGAACTAAGAAGAAGACAGGGGTCACGCTCATTACTAGTTGAGGTTGGGAGGGAGACTTCCCTCCCCAGCACTGAGTCCCCAGCTAGCAGAGTCTCCTACAGGAGACAAATTCCAGCAGCACCTGCAGACATTCCCCAGCCGCTGGGCCTCCCTCAGGTCACACGTGAGTCATTGTCAGGGCGATCCAAAGGGTGAGTTACTTACGGTGGGAAGTGTACTCCGTCACCATGTTTGTGTCCGAGAGTCATTGTATAGTAACGTCAATATAATGATCTATTAATGTGTTCATGCCATCGACTTAACTAATAAATAACTGTACTTAGAATTGGTGTTTAGAAAGTTTTCCCCTACGAATATAATACCAAGTTAAATGAACTAATCGGTCACACTACCAAACTTTCCTCACTTTATCCTATAACTAATAAATTATTACCTTACCTCTTCATATGAGATTTAACCTCATTATAGTGGGATTCAGGGTTGAGGTTGGGGTGAAGAAGAGTTGAAGTGGATGGGATTGGGGGAGGGGGTTGGGGTAGGGGAGAGAGTGGGGTGGGATTGAGGTTTGGGGTTGGGGTTGGAGTGGTATTGGGGTGGGGATGGGGGTTGGGACACTTGGTCACTGTACTGCAGATCTAAACTTCAGCTTCCTACTACACACAGCGCCTGAGATTATTATCCGCACATGAAAACAAACAGGCAGGCAGAGTACACTACCTCCCCATTGGAACTTATATCCTCGGGGTACGGGCTTCGCGAGGCAACTGGGAACTGAATGTGGGGAGGAGGAGGAGGAGGAGGAGGTGTACAGAAAGTTGACTTCATCATCAATGATATATTTTCCGCCTTAACAAGAAGAAAAACTGTCTTCATCCTTTACAAACAATGGACCAAATACTGACCACGCCCCCCCCCCTGCCCTAGGTCACTTGCGCCCTTGGTCTCGTGGATAAGATTAATTAAAAACACCTTATCAGCTAATTAAACAGGTGTGTTCATTAGCGGTTCCTCCACTAATGAGAACCTTGATGCGTCAGAAAGAACTATTTTTATCTTTCCTTTTCTTTTTAGTTTTAATTCAGATTACACTGTTCCCCCTAATTCAAATGAGGTCTCTTAAGAACATAAAAATGGAGGAAACTGCAGCGGGCCTATTGACCCATACTGGGCAGTCCCGTTTATACCCAACCCCTATTGCTCATATAAGCATCCAACCTATGTTTGAAGCTATCCAGCGTATTCGAGTTAATGATGATATTTGGTAACTTGTTCCATTCATCCACTACTCTGTTTCCAAACCAGTGTTACCTATTTCACGCCGAAATCTAAATTTGTCTAATTTAAAACCAATTGTTACGAGTTCGCTCCTGGTTGGATAGCTTGAGTACCTTTGTAATGTCACCTTTGTTTAACCCTCACTTCCATTTATACACCTCTATCATGTCACCCCTCACTCTACGTCTCTCGAGGGAGTGCAAATTAAGATGCTTTAACCTGTCTCTGTATTCAAGGTTCCTAATGCCCGGGATTAGTCTTGTCATTCTCCTCTGGATGATTTCCAATGATTCTATATCCATTCTGTAATAGGATGACCAGAACTGAACTGCGTAATCCAGGTGTGGTCTCACAAGCGCAAGATATAATCCTAAGATGACCTCGCTAGTCTTGTAACTAACACTCCTTTGTATGAACCCAAGTACTTTATTAGCCTTGTTACAAGCAAAAACACATTGTTTACTTGGCTTAAGATTCCTACTTATCATTACTCCAAAATCTCTCTCACAGTCGGATTCCACAATGGCATCGTTGTTCATCTGGTAACTGGTTTCCCTGTTTGCATCTCCTATACTGAGTACTTTACATTTGTCCACATTGAACTTCATCTGCCATTTTTCCGACCCTTCGAAAAATTTGTTTAGATCTTCCTGTAGTTATGCAGAGTCCTCCTCAGATTTAATTACACGTCCTATTTTAGTGTAATCAGCAAATTTACTTATGTTGCTGTCTATGCCGATATCTATGTCGTTCATGTATATAATAAATAATAATGGTCCAAGTACTGAGCCTTGGGGAACTCCACTAGTGACGTTGCTCCAATGAGATTTAGTGCCGTTTATGCTCACTCGCTGTTTCCTGTCCCGTAACCACGCCCTAATCCATTTAAGGATATTACCTTTGATGCCATGCGTTTCTACCTTTCTAATTAGTCTTTCGTGGGGGACTCTGTCAAAGGCTTTGCTAAAGTCGAGATATACCACATCATAATTGTGCCCCTCGTCCACCGATTCGAAAACTGATGAAAAGAATGTTAATAGATTAGTTAGGCAAGAACGTCCGCTTGTGAAGACATGCTGGGAATCATTGATCAATCGGTGCTTCTCCAGGTGGTTTCGAATAGAGTTTGAAATAATTGATTCTACTAATTCACCTACTATTGATGTTAGACTGATTGGGCGGTAGTTAGAGGATAGTGATCTATCCCCCTTCTTGAAAATCGGTATTACATTCGCTATCCTCCAGGATTCTGGTACTACACCTGTTTTTAAGGACATGTTAAACAACTTTGCTAAGGGCATACTAAGCTCATCCTTACATTCCTTTAATACTCTGGCAAATATCTCATCGGGACCAGGTGACTTATTAGGCTTCAGTTTGTCTATTTGCTTATTAACATCGTTACTAGTCACGACTATCTCGCTTAATTTGTTTTCTTCACTATCTCTGAATAGAGTCGGTGCCTCGGGTATCATGTTTAAATTTTCTGTGGTGAAAACTGTTGAAAATATTTATTCAGATTATTGCTCATTTCTCCGTCGTTATCAGTTAGCTCGCCGGTATCTGAACGTATTGGTCCATGGTCCAATCTTATCTCGTGTTTTAGTTTGATACATTTGGTAGAATCCTTTGGGGTTTGTTTTTGCCTCCCCTGCTATCTTCAGTTCATAGTTCCTCTTGGCTTTTCTTATCTCGGTCTTAACCCTACCGGCCAATACCTTATAATACTCCCGGAGGTAAATTTCGCCACGATGTTCTTCTACCTATAGCCTTCCTTTGGCCAATAATGTTCTTTAAATAATTATTTATCCATTTAGGGTCATTGTTGTCTGATCTGAGTTTTTTGTATGGTATGTTCTGCCTTTGTGCATTAAGTAACTCATTATTTAAATTGTCGTGGAACTCGGCAATCTCAGATCTCGTTATCAGGTCAGTGTCATCTGTCAGGTTCACATCCAAGCGTGACACCCCCTCTCTCAGCTGCCTCTTTAAACTATCAAAGTTTGCCCTTCTGAAATCTGGGACTTTAATGGAATTCCCGTTACGTCTGACCTGAAAATCTAAAGGGAATCTAATTTCTTTGTGATCGCTGCTTGCAAGTTCGTTCCCTACCTCGACATTGCTAATGAGGTTTTCTCTGTTCGACAGAACTAAATCGAGTTTATTATTACCCCGGGTGGGTTCAGTTATATGTTGATTTAGGAAACAGTCCTGGAGCATTTCGAGGAAATCCTCTGATACTGAGTTACCCGTAAGGTCAGTCCAATCTATTTGGCCAAGGTTAAAGTCGCCTACTATACAGACTTTGTTGTGTATGGAAGCCCTGCGCATTCCATCCCAGATAAGTCGCTCATTAACTCTATCAAGATTGGGAGGTCTATATATTACTCCTATGATTAATTTTTCCCTACCGTCGATTAATTCTATCCAAATTGTTTCTGTATTCCGCTCAGTTTTTATTTCCTTATTTATTTCGCACTTCAGATTATCCCTGACATAGATGGCTACTCTGCCTCCTTTCCTGGACGGCCTATCAGTATGGAACAATTTGTAATCCGCAATTTGGTATTTGACAGGTAACTCATGTGAGTCTAGGTTGATGCATGTTTCAGTGAATGCTATTATATCGATTTTTTCGGTACATACCAAGGCCCTAATATAATCCATTTTGTTTCTCATACTTCTACTTTTCGCATAGTAGACATTTAAGTTAGTCGTGTTCTGAGTCCTCCCTTTACCGCGTTTAGTTTTAAACTCCCTGTCTAATTTAGTTTTGTCATCATTCCTAACACTATTTCCCTGTAATTTTTCACTTTGTTTACCCGCTCCCACTGCAGTCTCCTCCACCCCCGTGCCCATATGCTCCTCTAGCAGTTTAAAGACTTCGATATCTTTTGAACTGCCCCCTCTAGAGACCCAGCCAGGGTTGCCACCCCCTCCCGAAACAGGTGTACCCCATCCCTAGCATAAAGGTCCCTTCTACCGTAGAAGTTGTCCCAGTTGTCAATGAATGGGACTGATATTGACTTGCAAAATCCGTCAAGACGGCCGTTGACACCAACTGCCCTTGACAACCATTCATTGTTAAGTCTCCTTCTAGGCAGGACGCCACATATGATAGGGATCCCTCCCTTAGTCCTAATACGATCTATAGCTGTCTTGAACTTATCAAGAAGCTCTTCACTCCTACACAGGCCAATATCATTGCCTCCTGCACTGAGGCAGATAATGGATTTGTTCCCATTACCAGACAAGATATTGTCCATCCTGTCAACTATATCCCCCACCCCAGCCCCTGGCAAACATACCCTCATCCTATTTTTATTTTTACCACAAAAGGCTCTGTCCAAGTGCTTTACCTGTGAGTCACCAACAATTAAAGTTTTTATACCTTCCTTGTCAGCCCTGTCCCTGACTGTACTAACGTCCAATTCGTCTATCAAGGGACTGAACGAGTTGGTACACTTAGCTGTTGTTGTCGTTGTTGTTGTATCCTTGGTGTGTTTCTTCACCACCAGTTTGGTCGTCCCTCTCCTCACAACCTTCCATTCCCCAGAGTTATCGTCATTCACCGGCTTTCCTTGTCCGGTTTCTTCTTTCATCCTTGCTATCTCTTCCTTTAATTTCAAGTTTTCTAACACTAATTTCAGGTTTTTTTCCTTGGTATTCTCTAACTCGGCCCACAGAAGGGCGTAACCCCGTTCACCAGTAGCACTAGCCATATCTGATAATTATCCCCGGGAGCAGAGCTAAGCAGCGGTGACCTTTCCTCTAGTGAGGTCAGAACACAACTCTTGCGTCATAATGTATTGTACTCTACGGACCGCTCCTGTTTACACTTTTTTTAACGGAGATTAGCCCACCGGGGCACAGGTCACTGACCCACATCGGGGCCTGGGGGGCGAAAATGTAGTAATAATAATAATAATAATAATAATAATAATAATAATAATAATAATATTAATAATAATAATAATAATAATAATAATAATAATAATAATAATAATAATAATAATAATAATAATAATAATAATAATAATAATAATAATAATAATAATAATAATAATAATAATAATAAAGAACCATAAAGAAATACAAAAATAAAAGAAAAAAGATCAAGAGTGAAAAACAATATATGTATGTTGGTAAGAGAAACAATTGAGACCCTGCAATTGTGTGTAAATGAGGCAAAAACTCAGATCAGCAACCTGGGACTTGGTCACACTTTTCGTGATGCCATATGGCAGCAGGGTCTACCATTAGATAATACATTATGCTTCCAATATCTTCCTAGGCGGTAGTACCTCCCTATTTGGTAGCTGCCTACCTACTACCTACAAGAACATAAGAATGGAGGAAACTGCAGCGGGCCTAGCCTGCCCATACTGGACAGTCCCATTTACACCCAACCCCTATTGCTCATATATCCATCCAACCTACAGTATGTTTGAAACTATCCAGCGTATTCGAGTTAATGATGATGTTTGGTAACTTGTTCCACTCATCCACTACTCTGTTTCCAAACCAATGTTTACCTATTTCGCGCCTAAATCTAAATTTGTCTAATTAAAACCATTGTTACGAAGTTCGCTCCTGGATGGATAGTTTGAGTACCTTTGTATTTGTCCCCCCTGTTAGGTTCTCCTCTACTGTGTCTCAGAGTATCACAATAACTCTCTCTCTCTCTATTTTTTACTTCCCTTTTATCTCTAATCTCTTAATATTATATCTCGCTTTCATCTCTCTTTCTCTCCTTTCCTTTCTTTTATTACCTCTAATCTCTCTCTCTCTCTCTTATCTCTTATTTTCTTTTGCTTTCTTTTTACCTCTTTACCAGTTCCTATTGCCGCTCCATTTTAGTTTTTTCTCTCTCTTTAATATTTAACTACTCTCTCTCTCTCTATCTGTGATCAAATTAAACCAAATCATCCAAATATCCCGATTAGATTTATTCAGTTAGGCGTGTATGATCATCTTAACCCATGAGTATTATTTTATCCATCTTAACCCGCAGTATTATTTTATCCATCTTAACCCATGAGTATTATTTTATCCAGACTAAAATACACCAACTTATTGTGTTACCGCCACAGTAAGATAAACTAGAAGAAGAGGGATAGAGAGAGAGAAAGGGAGAGAGGAAGTGTTGACAACGAACTTTGCTGGGGTGTTAAATGTGCGCCAGGCAGAGATGGCGCTGGTAGCAGCTGTGTGACTGAGGACAGTCTATCACCTTTACCACTGTAACAGCAACATCTGGATTCTCGTCAGCCAATATCACCTGCAGGACATTAGATTTGTTCTCTTTGGTCTACCAGACCCCCAAAACGTGAGTGTGATTGTGAACTGTTGAATCCTCTGAGAACTCTTAATAACTAATAGTATAATTATGTACTGTATATGATCGTATTATTCAAACTGTCCTGATGTACCCTTGATTTGTTGTTTTTTAAGTATTTAACAGGTTTTGACCGAATTATATATCGCGTCAACGACAATTATTGTCCTGCACAAACCAAAATCGCTCCTATGAGCGACTACATATTGTATAACCTGACTCGTATTTTATCTATACACCAATATAGTTTTAATCCGCTTCCCTGAGTTAATACAAAGAAATATATCTAAATATTTAGATGACATATACAAGAAAACGTTTAATACCCCAACGTTTTCTTTGTCTAATCATACAAGACTTCTGTGTGATAAATTTCCCGCCAAAATTATCCCAACCCTTAACACATTTAAAAAAGTTTAAGTCAAATTACGCAGGAAAATATTAGCTATATACGTATATCTAAATACAAAAGAATGACATTGTCTTCTCTCTATTACAGGAAATGTTTACCTGGTCCACACACACACACACACACACACACACACACACACACACACAAAAAGAAAATAAAGAAATGAAAAAAAATAACAAATAAAGAGACAAGGAACAAATGAAATAAACCAACAAAATGAGACTAAGTAACAATTGCAAGGGTAATGTGTGTGTGTGTGTGTGTGTGTGTGTGTGTGTGTGTGTGTGAGGTAGTGCAGGTGTGTGTGTGAGGTAGTACAGGTGTGTGTGTGTGTGTGTGTGAGGTGGTACAAGTGTGTGTGGTAGTACAGGTGTGTGTGTGTGTGTGTGTGTGTGTGTGGGGTGGTACAGGTGTGTGTGTGTGTGGGGTGGTGGGGTGTGTGTGTGGTGGTACAGGTGTGTGTGTGTGTGTGTGTGTGTGTGTGTGGGGTGGTACAGGTGTGCGTGTGTGTGTGTGTGTGGGGTAGTACAGGTGTGTGTGTGGGTGGTGCTGGTGTGTGTGTGTGGGGTGGAGACTATTGTGTGTGTGTGTGTGTGTGTGGGGTGGTACAAGGTGTGTGTGGTGGTACAGGTGTGTGTGTGTGTGTGTGTGTGTGTGGGGTGGGTACAGGTGTGTGTGTGTGTGTGGGGTAGTACAAGTGTGTGTGTGTGAGTACAGGTGTGTGTGTGTGTGTGTGTGTGTGTGTGTGAGGTAGTACAGGTGTGTGTGTGAGGTGTGTGTGAGGGTAGTACTGGTGTGTGTGTGTGAGGTAGAACTATTGTGTGTGTGTGTGTGTGTGTGTGTGTGTGTGTGTGTGTGTAGTGTGTGAGGTAGTACAAGTGTGTGTGGTAGTGCAGGTGTGTGTGTGTTTGTGTGTGTGTGTGTGAGGTAGTACAGGTGTGTGTGTAATAATAAATAAAAAAATAATAATTAACGGTTTATTGAAAGAGCTTGGCAGCCAGAAGGCTGAAAATATACAGTTACATATTTGGGGAATGGGTTACGAATTACAAATAATATACAAGTAACATGAGTGATACAAATAAGACATATAATAACTTAGATGGGGATCAGCTCAAACTACAGTTCATTTCAACATAGTGACAGTGTAAGGAGCAGTGTTTACTGGGAGTGAATACATTGATTTATTCCATGTTATTGATAATTTTTACAATGGTTGGGACTGGGCTGTTCTTATAGCGATCAGTTCGTGCACGTATGGGCTGGATGCGGTTGTGGTGTCGAACAGCAATTCTCGGACAGGGGATCTCAGGTGGTAGTAGGGGCCGGTGTCGGGGATGGTGTAGAAGCTTCTTACCAAATTTGCAGATGAGGCCGTGGTGATGGTCAGTGAGAGTCGAAAGGGTCAGTGTGTTGAGCGCTTCTTGATATGTGGAGTAGGAAGGGGAGAGAATAATCTTGCATGCCCTCTTTTGCACTTTTTCTAGGTGTTTACGTTGTGTGGCATTTAGGGAGGAAGACCAGGTGGGGGAGGCATAGGTGAGCTTGGGAAGTATGAATGTTGTGTCTACACTGAGGAGCTCGTGTGCAGGAACTCCGAGGGACTTGAGTCGGCGGAGCAGGTGGAGACGGAAACTGGAGGATTTGACAACTTCACTAACGTGTGGTTTCCAATTTAGTTTGTTGTCTATGGTGACGCCGAGGAGCTTCGTGGAATCTACAACCTGGAGTGTGTTCGGACCTAGGGTAATGGAAGGAGGTGGGACAATGTCGGAGGAGAGGTTGATGTGCATAACCATGGTCTTGGTAAGGTTGATGGTGACATGGTTGTTGGTGGCCCAGTTTTGGAGACTGTTCAATAAATCCTGAAGGGCGGTATAGTTGGGAGCAGAATTGTTGACGCTGATCCCAATGGTGGAGTCGTCGACATATTTCCAGCGAGCAGGGGTTTCTCTTAGGGCATCATTGATGAGCATAAGGAAGCAGAGTGGTCCCATCTTGGTGCCTTTGGGGACGCCACAGGTGAGTGACTGAAAGGTGGAGACAGCCCCTCGGAAGCGTACAGCTTGGCGTCGGTCACTGAGGAAGTCTGTAAGCCATGGTATGAGACTTCTCCGAAGCCCGAGGTCAATAGCTTTGTTTATGATTATATTGTGGTCGACTAGGTCGAACGCTTTAGTGAAATCAATGAAGGCGACAGCTACAGACGTTTTTCGTTTCTCGAGATGGCGGTATATGTAATCGAGAAAGCTGACAAGACAGTGAGTGGTGGAGGAAGTTTTCATGTTGCCAAATTGCTGAGGGTCTACGACTCCTGCAATATCAGCATAAGCCCAGTCAAACACAAAACTTTCACAGATTAGGCTGGGTATTGGGGTGATTGCAATAGGTCGTAGCTGATTTAAGGATTGTGGGCTGGTTGACTTTGGCACTGGTGATACATAAGAGGTGTGTGTGTGTGTGTGTGTTGTGTGTGTGTGTGTGTGTGTGTGTGTGTGTGTGTGTGTGTGTGTGTGTGTGTGTTGGTGTGTGTTGGTGTGTGTTGGTGTGTGTTGGTGTGTGTTGGTGTTGTGTGTGTGTGTGTGTGTGTGTGTGTGTGTGTGTTGGTGTGTGTTGGTGTGCAGTGTGTTGTGTGTTGGTATGTGTGTGTGTGTTGGTGTGTGTTGGTTTGTAATAATAATAATAATAATAATAATAATAATAATAATAATTAACGGTTTATTGAAAGAGCTTGGCAGCCAGAAGGCTGAAAATTTACAGTTACATATTTGGGGAATGGGTTACGAATTACAAATAATATACAAGTAACATAAGTGACACAAATAAGACATATAATAACTTAGATGGGGATCAGCTCAAACTACAGTTCATTTCAAAATAGTGACAGTGTAAGGAGCAGTGTTTACCGGGAGTGAATACACTGAATTATTACATGTTATTGATAATTTTTACAATGGTTGGGACTGGGCTGTTCTTATAGCGATCAGTTCGTGCACGTATGGGCTGGATGCGGTTGTGGTGTCGAACAGCAATTCTCGGACAGGGGATGTCAGGTGGTAGTAGGAGCCGGTGTCAGGGATGGTGTAGAAGCTTCTTACCAAATTTGTAGATGAGGTCGTGGTGATGGTCAGTGAGAGTCGAAAGGGTGAGTGTGTTGAGCGCTTCTTGATATGTGGAGTAGGAAGGGGAGAGAATAATCTTGCATGCCCTCTTTTGCACTTTTTCTAGGTGTTTACGTTGTGTGGCATTTAGGGAGGAAGACCAGGTGGGGGAGGCATAGGTGAGCTTGGGAAGTATGAATGTTGTGTATACACTGAGGAGCTCGTGTGCAGGAACTCCGAGGGACTTGAGTCGGCGGAGCAGGTGGAGACGGAAACTGGAGGCTTTGACAACTTCACTGACGTGTGGTTTCCAATTTAGTTTGTTGTCTATGGTGACGCCGAGGAGCTTCGTGGAATCTACAACCTGGAGTGTGTTCGGACCTAGGGTAATGGAAGGAGGTGGGACAATGTCGGAGGAGAGGTTGATGTGCATAACCATGGTCTTGGTATGGTTGATGGTGACATGGTTGTTGGTGGCCCAGTTTTGGAGACTGTTCAATAAATCCTGGAGGGCGGTATAGTTGGGAGCAGAATTGTTGACGCTGATCCCAATGGTGGAGTCGTCGACATATTTCCAGTGAGCAGGGGTTTCTCTTAGGGCATCATTGATGAGCATAAGGAAGCAGAGTGGTCCCATCTTGGTGCCTTAGGGGACGCCACAGGTGAGTGACTGAAAGGTGGAGACAGCCCCTCGGAAGCGTACAGCTTGGCGTCGGTCACTGAGGAAGTCTGTAAGCCATGGTATGAGACTTCTCCGAAGCCCGAGGTCAATAGCTTTGTTTATGATTATATTGTGGTCGACTAGGTCGAACGCTTTAGTGAAATCAATGAAGGCGACAGCTACAGACGTTTTTCGTTTCTCGAGATGGCGGTATATGTAATCGAGAAAGCTGGCAAGACAGTAGTGGTGGAAGTTTTCATGTTGCCAAATTGCTGAGGTCTACGGCTCCTGCAATATCAGCATAAGCAGTCAGGCACAAAACTTTCACAGATTAGGCTGGGTATTGGGGTGAATTACGTGGGTCGTAGCTGATTTAAGAGATTGTGGGCGTTGACTTGAGCACTGGTGATACATAAGAGGTGTGTGTGCGTGTGTGTGTGTGTGTGTGTGTGTGTGTGTGTGTGTGTGTGTGTGTGTGTGTGTTGTGTGTGTGTGTGTGTGTGTGTGTGTGTGTGTGTGTGTGTGGTGTGTGTGTGTGTGTGTGTGTGTGTGTGTGTGTGTGTGTGCGTGTGTGTGTGTGTGTGTGTGTGTGTGTGTGTGTGTGTGTGTGTGTGTGTGTGTGTGTGTGTGTGTGTGTGTGTGTGTGTGTGTGTGTGTGTGTGTGTGTGTGTGTGTGTGTGTGTGTGTGTGTGTGTGTGTGTGTGTGTGTGTGTGTGTGTGTGTGTGTGTGTGTGTGTGTGTGTGTGTGTGTGTGTGTGTGTGTGTGTGTGTGTGTGCGTGTGTGTGTGTGTGTGTGTGTGTGTGTGTGTGTGTGTGTGTGCGTGTGTGCGCGTGTGTGTGTGTGTGTGTGTGTGTGTGTGTGTGTGTGTGTGTGTGCGTGTGTGTGTGTGTGTGTGTGTGCGTGTGTGTGTGTGTGTTCCTCCACTATGCCACGAGGAAATATTCTGTATAAACACAGTGCAGACATAACCCCACCGCATCCTGCAGCTGAGCCAGTGTGTGCAGCTCATCATACAGGCTCTCTGGGATAAACTGGTTGGTTTTGTTTATGCTCAGCTGACGTAGTCTGGGTGGAGAGAGAGTAGGGACATTTTGTTTACCTACATCAGCTGACGATTATATCAAGTTTAAAAACAAAATGGTTAAGTGGAGGCTTTTGTATACCTCGACCAGCTGATGGTGTCACCTAGGCGGCAAAAGAGACGATTTTGTTTACCTAAGGACAATCTTTTGTTTACCTCGGTAGAAAATAACTATTGTTTACTTTATATTGTAAAAACTGCGGATTACTTCACGATTAGACCACGGCTTATTAAACCTTAAGATTAACCACTCTAACGCTAGCTTACCCTAACCTATTCTTACCTCAACTCACCTAACTTATCCTAACCTAACCTAACATTCTATCTTTGAAGTTAACTACCCAGTATGTGATCCTGAGAAATAGGAATGGTAAGATTTGAAGCAGACGACAGGCAGAGGAGAAAAGACGGTAGGAGGCAGGAGGAAAAAGACGGTAAGGAGGAAAGGAGGGAGGGAGGAAAAGACAGTGAGGAGGGAGAAAAAACGGCAAAAGGAAAGAGGAGGGAGAGAGGGAGGACGAGGTAAGGCAGGGGAGAGAGGAGGCAGGAAGGGACAGGGAGGAAGGTAAATAATTGGATCACTCCCCTGGTGACGAATACAGCTCAGGTACCGACAAGAGAGGGTCACTAGGCCTCCTCCACCCCCCTCTCTCTCTCTCTCTCTCTCCCCCCCCTCCTCTCTCTCCCATATCCCCTCCCCTCTCTCTCCCTCTCACCTCCCCTCCCCTCTCTCTCCCCCTCCCCTCTCTCTCTCCCCTCCCCCCTCCCCTCTCACCCCTTCCCCCCCTCCCCTCTCTCTCTCTCTCCCTCTCACCATTACCCCCCCTCCCTCTCTCCCCTCTCACCCTTATCCCCCCCTCTCTCTCTCTCTCTCTCCCTCTCCACCCTTACCCCCCTCTCTCTCTCTCTCCCCCTCCTCTCTCTCTCCCCTCTCCCTCTTCATCCCCCTCTCCCCTCCCTCTCTCTCTCCCTCTCCCTTACCCCCTCCCTCTCACCCTTACCTCCCCTCCCTCCCCTCTCTCCCTCTCACCCTTACCCACCCCTCCCTCTCTCTCTCCCTCTCCCCCTTACCCCTCCCTCTCTCTCTCCCCCCTCCCCTTCTCTCCCTCCTCCCACCCACCCCCCTCTGTCTCTCTCTGCCTCTCACCCTTACCCCTCCCCTCTCTCTTCCCCTCTCCCACCCCTTCCCACCCCTCCCTCTCCACCCTTACCCCTCCCTCTCACCCACCCACCCCCCATCTCTCTCCCTCTCACCCTTACCCCCTCCTCTCTCTCTCCCTCTCACCCCACCCCCCCTCTGTCTCTCTCTGCCTCCACCCTACCCCCTCCTCTCTCTTCCTCTCCCACCTTACCCCTCCCTCTCTTACCCCCTCCTCTCACCTTACCCCCTCCCTCTCACCCTTACCCCCATCTCTCTCTCCCTCTCACCTTACCCCTCCCTCTCTCTCCCTCTCTACCCCTTACCCCCCCTCCCCCTCTCTCTCCCTCTCACCTACCCCCTCTTTATCCCCTCTCACCCCTTACCCCTCCCCCCCTCTCTCTCTCTCCCCCACCCCTCCTCTCTCTCCCTCTCACCCCTTCCCCCCCTCCCTCTCTCCCCTCCCCTCTCTCTTTCCCCTTACCCCCCCTCCCCTCTCCCCCTTACCCCCCTCCCTCCTCTCTCTCTCCCTCTCACCCATCCCCCCCTCCCTCTCTCCCTCTCTCCCCCTTATCCCCCCCTCTCTCTCCCTCTCTCCCTCTCACCTTACCCCCTCTCTCTCTCCCCCTCCCCTCTCTCTCTCTCCCTCTCACCCTTATCCCCTCTCCCCTCCTCTCTCTCTCCCTCTCACCCCTTACCCCACCCCCCTCCCTCTCTCTCTCTCCCTCTCCCACCCCTTACCCCTCCCCTCTCTCTCTCTCCCCCTCCCTTCTCTCTCCCCTCTCACCCCTTACCCCCTCTGTCTCTCTCCTCTCACCCCTTACCCCCCTCCCCTCTCTCTTCCTCTCACCTCCCCCCTCCCTCTCCCCCACCCCCTCCCTCACCTGCCCCCTCTCTCTCTCCCTCCTCCACCCCTTACCCCTCCCTCTCTCTCTCCCTCTCACCCTTACCCCCTCCCTCTCTCTCTCCCTCTCACCCCTTACCCCCCTTCCCCTCTCTCTTCCCCTCACCCTTACCCCCTCTCTCTCTCCCTCTCACACCCCCCCTGTCTCTCTCTTCCTCTCCACCTTACCCCCCTCCCCTCTCTCTTCCCTCTCACCCCTCCCCCCTCCCTCTACCCCTTACCCCCTCTCTCTCTCTCCCTCTCACCCTCCCCCCCTCTGTCTCTCTCCCTCTCACCCTTACCCCCCCTCTCTCTCTCTCTCCTCACCCTTACCCCCCCCTCCCTCTCTCTCCCTCTCCCCCCTTACCCTCCCTCCCCTCTCTTCCTCTCACCCCCCTCCCTCTCACCCCTTACCCCCCTCTGTCTCTCTCCCTCTCACCCTTACCCCTCCCTCTCACCCCTCCCCCCTCCCTCTCACCCTTACCCCCTCCTCTCACACTACCCCCCTCCCTCTCTCTCTCCCTCTCACCCTTACCCCCCTCCCCTCTCTCTCCCTCTCACCCTTACCCCCTCCCCTCTCTCTTCCTCTCACCTTACCCCTCCCTCTCACCCCCACCCCCTCTCTCTCTCTCTCCCTCTCACCCCTTACCCCCCTCCCTCTCTCTCTCCCTCACCCTTACCCCTCTCCCTCTCAACTTGCCCAGAACCAGTCATTAACAATAATACCCCCACTCGTCACCAGGGTCCAAGGCTGCATCATAATAATAACAACTGAATTAAAATATGTACATAACCTAAATGTTTCTACTAAGTCAACCTTTATGGAACAATTTACTACAATATATAACTTTAATTTTACGAGTAAACTTAAAAATAATAGAGAAATATAAAGGTTTGGGAGAGTCATTTTAGATTAATGTTAATGTGTGTGTGTGTGTGTGTGTGTGGGTGGGTGTGTGTGTGTGTGTGTGTGTGTGTGTGTGTGTGTGTGTGTGGTGTGTGTGTGTGTGTGGAGTGTGGGTGTGTGTGTGTGTGTGTGTGTGTGTGTGGGTGTGGGTGTGTGTGTGTGTGGGTGTGGGTGTGGGTGTGGGTAGTCTCTACTATTCGTCACACACACACACACACACACACACACACACACACCACACAGGAAAATGCTCTAGTTGGGATATTAACCTCTGGACAAGACTGACCCATGATAACGCCACCAGCCTGCTCTCACAACCTGAGGGGGAGGGGAGAGGGAGAGGAGAGAAAGAGGGGAGGACGAGGAGGAGGGAGGAAGAAAGGGAGAAGGAGAGGAGGGAGGAAGAGGGAGGAAGAAGGACGAGGAGGGAGAGAGAGGAGGAAGAAAGAGGGAGAAGGACGAGGAGGGAGAGGGAGAGGGAGGGGGAGAGAAAGAGGAGGACGAGGAGGGGGAGAGGAGAAGGGAGGAAGAAGAAGGAGAAGGACGAGGAGGGGGAGGAGAGAGACGAGGAGAAGAGGGAGAAAGGACAGAGGGGGGAGAGAGGGGGAGAAGAAGAGGAGGACGAGGAGGGGGAGAGAAATGTAGGGTGTGGAGTGAATAAGAAGGAAGAGCAGGAGGAGAAAATGAAAGGGGAAGAGAATATTGGGATGGTATGTGAGTGGACGGAGGAGAAGGAAGAAAAAGGTGAGGGGGGAGAAAGAAGGAGGATAGGAAAAGGGAAGACAGGGAAGGGAGGAGAAGGAAGGAGAAAAGGAGGAGGTCGATGGAAAAGGGGAAGGGGAGTGAAGGAAATAGAAGAAAGATGATAAAGAGTGAAAGAGGAAGGAGGAAGATACAAAAGTCAAAGAAACAGGGAAGATAATGACCGCTAGTTACAGGACAATACCTTCACCAGGCTGAGCAGGTTAGCAGTGCCAGACTAGGAGGCCGGGCGAGTAATTTTTCATGTCCATATGCAGTATTTGCCCGGCGGACAAGCTAATAATTTGAGGCGAGAATTTGTTAGGTTCTGCGTTACCTCACCTCATCGTACTGTACAGTCACGGTCAATGTCATCCACCTCTCTTGCTACCATACCCACGAGCACAAGGCCATTCTACGACGGGTCACAAGAGGGTGGGGAGGGAATGATGATGGGGGGACCTGGGGTGCAGACCCGGGTAAGGTAGGCGCGAGGAGTCAAGTGAGTATTTGGTCTAGAATTGTCCTTAACACTTGAAGAAGGTGTTAAGGTTGCTTGACGTTGACGGCCTTAATGACCCTGGCAGTTGATACGCCTAAGGCCCAAACACCCAACCAACCAGGAGGGCAGGTGTCCGGGGAGGTGTCATGTAGAATTAATCCTCCCTTAGTTATCTTTGCCTTTACTTGAGATTCTGGGGAGGAATGTGTGGGAGTTTTGGGCAAGTAATGTGTCATTAGGGTTGATTAGGTATCTGGCTTCCATTAGGAAACGCCCTTAATATGACAACATAATAGAGGAGGGCGGACTTGCTCACCCCAGTAACACTAAAGTAGGTCGTTACCTCTTGCCACTTCTGTTCACGAAAAAAAATAAGAATGAATTATTGGATAAAATGTGACCTTTCCACCCTGTAATATGTTCATTAGAGTTGTGAAAATCAATGCGAGGTGATGAGGTGGTGGAGGCAAGAGTGTCGGCCTGCTCCACACCCAGCCCAGGATGGACGCTCAAGTACGTTGAATTATGAGTCGCAGGCAAATTATTGGTTTGTGCGCTGCTGGCTACAACGTGTCAAAAATTGCAAGGGAGGTTGCCTGGGGTCACTGTGAGACATTTGGTTAGCCCGTTGACAGGATTCCGGGAACTTGGCAAACCGGCCACCGTGAGTAAATTTTGATGGTTTGCTGGCATTTGATATATTAAACTGACTAATTTTGGACGTGTGATGTAAACAAAACATATTTGAACTCTTAATTCTACATAAATGATATAATTTCAGGGCGGGGGAGACCACGGGTGACAGGCGAGGAAGACAACGCTCAAATTCTAGCAGAGGCCAAACGTCACCCCGCTCCACGAACCCTGCAGGAATGAGATGAGGTGAGGTGAGGTAACAGGAATTGACACCATATAACAAGTCGGCCATTTTTTAAAACATCTAGACGGACACAAGTGATCTGTGAGTTTATACACACAATAAATTTGAATGTTTAAATTTCCTCCAAAAATTTGTCAAGTCAATTAAAAAAAATATCCGGGCAAAATATCCAGATAATCGACACAGCCTGGTAACTTAACCTAGCCTAGCACAGCCAGAATTGATAATACTAACCTATACGGCTGTGAGTCTCTAGATAATGTAGCCTCTTCTCTTAAGTAAGTAGACTCTATGTCAGCTGAACCTCTGTATTTACTCTCTTCTCCCGTTCCTTCCTTCTTTCTCTTTATTACCTTCCTTCCTTCCCCTCTACCATTCTCATTTCCCCCATGTTCCTTATTCCCCCTTCTCTCCCTCCCACACCTTCTCTTCCTTCTCTTCCTCGCCCTATCTCTCACTCTCTTTATCTCTTCCTCCCTCCTTCTATATCCTCCTCTCCCCCCCTCCCCACCAACACCCTCCTCCTTCCTTCTCTTCACAACTCTCCCTCTTCTCTTTGCCTCTCCCTCCCTCCCTAATCGTCCTCTTTCCCTCTCACCCCTCTTCCCGTCCCTCTCCCCGGGTGAAGTGGTTTTTAATTACCTGAGGCCACGTAACGCACCTGGTGAAGTATTGGACACTTACAGCCTAAATATAACAGTTATTTCCAGCCATATTAACGCCCACGCCCACGCAACGCCCACACTCACGTCTACACCAACGACAGTACACGCCCACACCAATGCCCACACTCATGTCTACACCAACGACAATACACGCCCATACCCTAATTAAAACCCATATCAATACGCCCACATCCAAATCATGCCCATAAACAGAAAACCACAACACACCCGCACCCACCGCTTACACCCACACAAGTTCCTCTCCGCCCTAGCTCACACACACACACACACACACACACACACACACACACACACACACACACACACACACACACACCTAAAGACCATATAACACGTAAGAACATGACCAACTGACTTACTGATTACATCACTCAACAGATAAGACTCTCAAAGACTCAAAGGTGTCCAGCTGTGTTCTGACCTCGCTAGGGGAAAGGTCAAGGTAGACTTAGCTCCCGGGGATAAATCGCCAGGAAGGACGTCCCCTACCAACCTCTCGACGTCCCCCTTGAAGCCGACACTACCGACGTACACGCCATCACAATCACACTTAAAGTTATGTCCCTCAATACTGTCAATGCCTATGGCTATAGCTGGCACTTGACATTATTAGAGACCTGCCACCTTTTACTATAAAAAGATAAATTGTACCGGTTTCACCCCACACACCATCACTCTGTCACTTTATGTAACTTTAACAAAACCCATAACCCTTCAGGCTTTACGCCCTTAATGCATGAGTCATAAAGGCAAGCATGAACTCCGCATGCTTCCCAGATGGGCACTGTAAACGCTTCTGCGCTTCACCTTGCACAGGATGTAAGGGGTGACCAATACACTAGCCCCTCAGGGGCAATCTAAAAAAAAATCTAATTGTCGGTAATAGCTAGTGCTACTTGTGAACAGGGCTGTGCCCTTCTGAGGGCTGAGCTAGTGGCCGAGTTAGAGAAGGTCAAAGAAGAAAACTTGAAATTAAAGGAAGTGATAGCGAGGATGAAGGAAGAAGACACGAGACAAGGAAAGCCCGTGTCTGACGAAAACTGAGGTGAATGGAAGGTTGTGAGGAGAGGAACGACCAAAATGGTGGTGAGAAAAGACACCAAGGATATGACAACAACTAAGTGTAAAACTCTTTTAGTCCTTTGATAGACGAATTGGACGTTAGTATAATCAGGGAGAAGGCTAAGGAAGGTATGAAAACCCTAATTGTTGGCGATTCTCAGGTACGGTACTTGGACAGACTTTTTGTGGTAAAAATAAAAATAGGATGAGGGTGTGTTTGCCAGGAGCTGGGGTGGGGGATATAGTTGACAGGATGGACAATATCTTGTCTGGTAATGGGAACAAACCCATTATCTGTCTCAGTGCAGGAGGCAATGATATTGGCCGGTGAAGGAGTGAGGAGCTTCTTGATAAGTTCAAGACAGCTATAGAACGTATTCGGTCGAAGGGAGGGATCCCTATCAAATGTGGTGTCCTGCCTAGAAGGAGAGTTGGCAATGAATGGTTGTCAAGGGCAGTTAGTGTCAACGGCCGTCTTGACAGATATTGCAAATCAATATTAGTCCCATTCATTGACAACTGGGACAACTTTTACGGCAAAGGGACCTTTATGCTAGGGATGGGGTGGCAACCCTGGCTGGCTCTCTCGAGAGGGCAGTCCAAAAGATGTCGAAGTCTTTAAACTGCTAGGGGAACATTTGAGCACGGGGGTGGAGGAAACTGCAGTGGGAGAGGGTAAACAGAGTGAAAGGTTACAGGGAAATAGTGCTAGTAATGCTGACAAAACTAAATTAGGTAGGGAGTTAAAACCTAAACGAGACAAAGAGAGGACTCAGAACACGACTAACTTAGATGTCAACTATGCAAACAGTATAAGTATGAGAAACAAAATGGATGAAATCAGGGCGTTGGTAAGTACCGAAAAATCGAAATAGTAGCATTCACAGAAACATGGATAAACTTAGACTCACGTGAGTTATCTGTCGAATACCAAATTGCAGGTTACAAATTATTCCATACTGATAGGCAGATTAGGAATGGAGGCGGAGTAGCAATCTATGTCAGGGATAATCTAAAGTGTGAAATAAATAAGGACATAAAAACTGAGCGGAATACAGAAACAATTTGGATAGAATTAATCGATGGTAGGGAAAAATTATTCACAGGAGTATAGAACTCCTAATCTTGATAGAGTTAATGAGCGACTTATCTGGGATGAAATGCAAAGTCTGTATAGTAGGCGACTCTAACTTTAGCCAAATAGATTGAATTGACCTTACAGGTAACTGAATCGGCTGGATTTTCCAATTAACCAGGCCGTTCACATATATTTATTATTTGGGTTTAAGTAACGAAACCCAAACTGTAGTTCCTTGTTTTATTATAAAAGGATTGTATCTATAATTCCTGAGTGTAGATCGACAGTAAGTTCCACTATATATGAGTGAATGAGAAAGGGACGGCGTTTATGTAATATAAACGTTGATCACGTCCAAACGATATAAGTTGCCGTGAGTAACTGAAGAGTAAGGGAGCCGCAGTGCGGGCTTACATAGAATGCTGACTATGGGCTTCTTCCCTCTTGGGAGAGTTGCCCTCTCACGTGTACAACTCATGTCTTACTCATAGACAGTGGAAAGTTACAGGGTGGTGAATCTGAATATAATATCAGATGTATTGACCCATTTATATAATATGTTCTGTTGATGAGACAGGGGCCCATTACATCGCTCGGTCACCTACCAGCCGAGCTCCGTGAGGCCTAAATAACTCACAGAGTACAGTACATCCTAGACAACCCTAACCATGTTGAAAACAGATATGTAGACACTAAGCTGGGGACTCAACTACTGTAGGGGTAGTAGCTACAACAGGCCAATACATCAGCACAAGCACCTGTGTCTATATCAAGAGCCAATCTGGTATTATCCACTCTCACCGGCACTGACAACACTTCAACTTTGCTAAGCGCCGCTACTAACGAGCCGCTACAGAAGTGCTGTGAGGAGGGGCGGGAATTACCCTATCTATCCCTCTCCTTGGTGTGGTGTGCGCTGGTCTTCCCCGGACGACTTGTCCTGGGGAACGCTTCTGCTTACGCCTATATGACACCTCTGTTTCACTAAGGTCCACTCCCCTAGCCTTTATTAGCACATCGCACTCATGTGAACTATGAGATGTCGATTAGTGAAGTGCTCACCATTTGTGTGACTTCTGGGTAGGAGGAGGTATCTTGTTAGCTGCTTCCGAAAATGACCTTGAGGAGCACTTGGCACTGTTACCTTGGAGCTGATAACAATCTTCTATTACGTGGCCACGTTTATTACAGTGTGCACATCGTAAAGGAGTTTTTTGTTTATAAGTCCGGCGGGAGGTGCAATCGGAGCTAAGTGTGTCGCATAAGGAGTCTGGGAGGGAGTCATGTGCGCCATCTGAGGTATCTGGGGTTGCACCATAGACGTCAAGGGCTGTGGCGTCGTCACTGAGGGCTGCGCCATTAAGGAATGTGCCATTAAGGAGTGTGCCATTAAGGGGCCGTAGCCTGGGGACAGAGTTTATTTGCGTACTCCACCATATCCATGGGTGGTTCATACTGTACGTTTTGTACCCGGCTATATAGAGGACGACGGACGGAAAGGAGAAAGCTTACTAGCTGTATCAACGTTCCCACATTGTCCGCTGACATATTACCCTGCGCGTCGTACCAATCTGAGGTCCAGAATGTCGCTTGCATGTCCTGGCGAACCTCGTCTGTGATGTCGACAGCGTCGACAGGCGTTTCATTGCGTATCCCTGGCGTACAACGATCCATCCATCTGAAGATCCATTGAAGCTGGCCCAGCTGTGACCTACCCCCAAAGATCCCAATTAACATTCGCTTAAATTTCTCATAATCAGGGCTCTGCAAACCAAACGCATTTAAACGACTACTGGCATAAAAACCCTGCATAATGTGGAAACGTACATATGCCTTTTTGTCTTCGTCAGTCGTTATTTTACCAGTGCGCATGTTATCTTTACATGCACGAATGAAATGTGCGACCCGATAATCATCTTGACCCGTAAAATTTCGAACATTATCACCACGCTGCATAATATTAATAACCCTATCAGGTTGAGTTGACGCGGTAGTAGCATTGACGTGAGGGTTTGTGGAAGTCATTATAGTGTTAGTATTAATTAAGTTAGTATTCTTACTCCTAACTGAGGACTGGGTTAATATGGGTGTTGCTTCTGACGAAACAGATACACTGTCACCTGAATTAGTTTTTGTATACTGAGGTGAAGTACTATATGTATTACCAGATTGTAAGGTACGACGGTTTAAGTCGTCAAATGATTCCTCAATTACTTTCTCACTACTTCTTACCGAATCATCTAACTGTGTTCCCGACTCAACCTAAATGTCAATCTGTGCTTGATCATCTATGAGTTGGTTATAAGCAAATATTTGTGCTAGGCGTGCAATGTCATCATCACTAGACATTGGAAACTTAGAAAATTATCTATTAGTCTCTTGTGGGTCAATGAATAATTAACAGTAAAAGCAAATTACTTGCCTCTCATTTACAAGATAAATGAATATTAATTGTAGTTAATAATTAAACTAACAATAAGTAAACAGACACTTATGAACCACTGTAAATTATAGAATTTCAATACATTAATTTTACATTCGACACTTTATCATTGAAATAATCCTATCCGACGAACCTATCGGTGTGAAGATATCTCTCGAACGTGTTCATGTGTGTATATTTATGTAATTTAAATATCTATTTGTACAGGGTGTGACGTCTGTATAGAAAACGCGATCCTTCAACGCGAGTTCTGAGTGGAGTGTTGTGAGGAGAGTGGGCGGGGCTTCTTCCTGATGATGCGTGAGCTGCTCTTGGTTTCCTTGGCAACGAAGAGACGCTTCTACTTCGGCGAGAGACGAGTCCACTTCAAAATAGGGGAGTACCTCCACAGTTGATCCGAAACTGCTGATGATTGTCTTTCCATCTGTTCGTTGCTAGGTCGCTGGCGTGACTGCCGTGTGCCAAATCTTCACAGTCTACTTATATATGGAGATCTGTATGATGACACCGGAACTTCGTAATCGACGCTCGCGACACAACAAAACTGTTCAGCTACTTGTGAAATATCAATTGTTAGTCCAAGTTATGAAACCTTTCTTCAACACTGCAACACTGTATCAGGAAAATGCTGACAGTGGGGTCTTCTTCAACAGGCACAAACTGGATATTCACCAACAGGCTGTAATATATATATATATATATATATATATATATATATATATATATATATATATATATATATATATATATATATATATATATATATATATATAAATATATATATATATATATATATATATATATATATATATTGAATCTACGTTTGTATGTGAGCAGACGCAAGGAGCACTCACAAAATATATCGTCTCATCTGAGTTAATGTTTTAAACATTAGGATTATATAACCTCTACTATTTGTGTGTTTTCTGTTTTACAAAAGCACTGAACTGTCTGATAAGACTACCAGTTTAGAATCGTAAACACATTACACCTATATGAATCTGCTGGATTGTCAATTAGCCAGGCCGTTCCTATATTTATTATTTGGATTTAAGTAACGAAACCCAAACTGTAGTTCCTTGTTTTTTGCTTCTAAAGGATTGTATCTATATTTCCTGGTATGAATCGACCATAGTTCCACTATATATGAGTGAATGAAAAGGGTGGCGTTTATGTAATATAGCGTTGATCACGTCCAAACAATATAAGTTGCCGTGGTAACTTTGAAAGTAAAAGAAACACATGATCTTGACTTACCATGATCTTTGACTATAAGGCTATTTCCCTCTTGGGAGGATTGCCCTCTCACGTGTACAACTCATGTCTTACTCATAGACAATTGAAAGGAATTACAAGTGGTGAATCTGATATATCCTCAGATATATTGACCCTTATATAATATGTTCTGTTGATGAGACAGGGGCCCATTATAACTCAGATAAGAGGATTTTCTTGAAATAAATCAGGACTGCTTCCCTAAGCCAGCATATAACCAAATCCGCAGGGTAATAATATACTCGATTTAGTTCTGTCAAACAGAAAACTACATTAGTAATGTCGAGTGAGGGAACAAATTATGTGATCTGAAAGAAATAAGATTCAATTAAATTTCAGGGCAGCATAAAGGAAAACTCCACTAAAGTTCCAGATTGCAGAAGGGCAAGAAAATTAGTTTGAAGAGGCAGCTGAGAGAAGAGTATCACGCTTTGGGAACAGATGCAGCCTCACATGGGGTGAACTCACTGAAATGTGCCCACAGAGGCCAGGCTCAACACCTGGAGACCTGACGGTTGAGGATAACCTGATCTCTGAATCTGAGGTTGACGGATTACACAACAATTTAAATAATGAATTATAGCCTGAGCAGAACATACCGTAAATACAGATCAGACAACAAGCAAGCCCTTAATTGATAATAATTTTTTAAAGAATATTATTGGAAAAAGGCTATAGGTAGAAGAATAAATCATTAGTGAAATTTACTTCACAGGATTATTATAAGGTATTGACCAGTAGGGATTACAAGACCGAGAATAAGAAAACAAAGAAGAATAATGAACTGAAGAATGTAAAGAGCGAGAAGTCAAACCTCAGGGGATGCTATCAAATGTATCAAACTAAAACACGAGAAAGATTGGACCAATACAGCTGAATGCCGGCGAGCCTAACGATAACGACGGAGAAATGAAAGGAATAATCTGAATAAATATTTTTCCAACAGTTTCTACGAAAATTTAAGCACGTGATACCGAGGCACCGACTATATACAGAGATAGTAAAGAAAATAGATTAAGCGAGATAGTAAAAGTGACTAGTAACGACGATGTCAAAGCAAATATAGACAAGCTAAAACCCGAATAAGTCATGGGTCTAATGAGATATTTGCCAGAAACAACCAAGGAATGTAAGGAAAACAAATTTGTTTAACCTGTCCTTTAAAAGCAGGTGTAGTACCAAAGTCTGGAGGGATAGCGAATGTAATATCGATTTTCAAGAAGGGAATGAATGCTATCCTCTAACTACCGTCCAATCAGCAACATCAATTGTAGGTGAATTACTGGAAGCAATAATTCCAACTCTACTCAAATCACCTGGAGAAGCACAAGTTGATCCAATGATTCTCAACATGGCTTCACAAAGGAGCGTTCATGTCTAACTAATCTATTTACATTCTTTTCAGCTGTTTTTGAATCAAGGCGAAGGGCGACTATGATGTGGTATATGTGACTTTAGTAAAGCCTTCGACAGGAGTCCCCACGAAAGACTTAATACAAAAAGTGGAGGCTCATGGCATTGGGAAGATAATCTAAAATGGATTAGTGAGTGGATTCGAGACAGGAAACAGTGAGCATTAACGGCACTAAATCCGATTGGAAACGTCATAGTGGAGTACCCCAGGATCAATAACGATATTATTATTTATTATATACATAAACGACATAGATATCGGCATGAACAACTGGCATCACACATTTACCTTTATTGACACTAAAATAGGGCATTAATAATTAAATCATTGGCGAGACTCTCTCTGCCAAACACAGAAAGATCTAAAACAAATTTTCCGAATGATCTGAAAAAATGGCAGATGAAATTCGAAAATGTTGACAAATGTAAAAGTACTTAGTCTGGGAGATGTAAACAGAAGCCAGATATCAGATGAATAGCGATGTTATAGAGAAATCGAATGTGAAAGATTTAGGAGTAATGATAAGTAGGAATCTTGAAACAGTAAACAATATTGTATTTGCCGAAACAAGGCTAATAATGTGCCGGGTTCATACAAAGGTTTTGGGCTAAGACTAGCAGTTATATAAAACTATATAGATGTAGCTTGCACATAGAACATAGAACATAAGAAAAAAAGGAATCTGCAATAGGCCGGTTGGCTTTTCAGTACTTAGTGAGAATGTTAGGGAACTTGGTTCTAACTACAGGAGCGAACATAAGCTTACCTGTAGGAATTTTGTGAGTTCTTATTAACGGAAATATACAAGGGCGCTTACAGCTTGATAGTCTCTGGGTCAACTGACCTCCTGACCCTCTCTCAAACGACATGTGAGTAAGTGGTACATTACCAGCTTCAGAATGTCGCCAAACTATTATTTAAGCGTGTGGTGACATGAAACACAGGCATTTACACACCTTACTATTTAAGTAATGTATATATAGGTACACACAGTATACCTACATAATATACATACGCCTCCCCCCCCACCACGCTCATAGCGAAGTCTTGAGCGGACAGCACCTCCTAATAGACCGTTCTGAGCGTCAGGGGGCAATCACTGGGGGGAGGATATGGGATCAACACTGGTGGCAGGGTCAGAGGGAATGCGTTAAGGGCGGAGGAAACGGCGGGTTCTCCACCACACCCGACCGCTGGGGCGCCCCACCTGTCCGTGACCTACCGGACCCTTGAGCTGACGCCCGCACAGCCTGGCATGGGGAGGTCCGGGTCTTGGACCTGGACAGGTGCCGACCTCCGCCTATGGGGAGAGGACGGGCGACGACGCGTCTTGAATACGTTCGGCGGCTCGGCGATCAAAATCCTCTATGTAACTACTGCCACTCTTTGGAGGAAAGTTGAGGAGGTGAGCAGGGACGCTGGCCCAAGAACGGAGGGCGTCCATACAAGACTGGGCAGGGGCGTCCGGTGTAATTGGGTGTCTTCGCGGAATAAGGAGACCCAGTGAAAACCTCGCAGTCAATATTCCCAGAAGGGGCCACTTGAGGATGAGGTGGTTCAGAGTTTGTGGCAGCCTCCAGTGGCCGTTGGACTGCGCGTTAATGAGGCGGTGACGCGCATGCCGGACTCCCCTCCCGGTCAGGAACGTGGCAAAGTCGGCAGACTGGGGCCCTCCGTTGGTTACCGCGGGCGCGCAGGAACGCCCGCCACTTGAGTAGTGGCGGAACACTGATGGTGGCGGCAGATGTCGCATCATTACCGCCTTGATGACAACCGGCCAGCAGAGACGGTCGACGATAACCGGAAGGACTCTCCTGACACACAGAAAAAGTCGGCCGACACAGACTCAAGGGCAGGTGGGGTTGTCGTCACTCATGAAGGGTTCCTGCTGCTGGCTGAGTTGAGTACTTGGCAGAGGCTTACACGCACGGACAGCTTGGAGATGTCGGGGGGGGTCGATGCCAGGCGGAACACAGTCTGTCTTGCACGCCGTTTGGTGGCCTCAGCTCCACGGTAGCTGTCGTGGAGGCAGGCCAAGGCGTATGGAGACGTGGTAACAGGGACAACTACAGGAGGAATGTACTGGCCAGAAGTTAGGGGTAGGGCGGCAGCAGGGTAGTTGCTGCTCCTTCGTGCACCCTGTTGGCATATTTTTACACCTCGAGAACCGGTGTTGGGGAAGTCCTGGGGAGATGATGGCAACTCGCAGCAATGTCTGTAGGACAGCAAAAGGAGTCAGGACACCATTATGCACGTCAATCCAGGCTTGACACGACCTGTGTTGCCAAAAGGTGACATGTGCGCCTAGAAGTGAACCTAGGGCACAGGGAGCCCATCTGTTGAACCGTCTGCTGCCGTGATGCGGAGGTCCTTGGAGCAGTCCTAGATCGCGGAGAGGGAGCCCCAAGTATTGCAAGTGCTGGGTGCGATGACCGTAGCCTCAGCGCCAGTGTCCGGGCAGCATCTCGAGACAGGATGACACACTGCGTAGGGCACGATGACGCTGACGTGCTGGGGAACTTTGGTCCTGGGACGTGAGGTACACCCTCTAATATGGGGTCGGGGCTTGCCCGGGGTCGTCGTGCCTTTGATTTGGCGACTGTGGGCGGCCCTCACTGGTGGAAGGGCACTGCTGCTTCCCGCCGACACTGTCCTTGGGTATGTTTGTCGGGCAACACTTGTGTGATGGCCCAGACGACCACACACGTTGCACTGGATGTGTTGGCTGGGCACGTGCTGTAGTGACCAGTGGCCCTTGCGGTCACAACTGTCGCAGGTAGACTCAGCAGCTGGTTACCTGTGTTTCGTCCTGCTACTGCAACTGTTGCAAAGGAAGGTGGGCGTGGGCGTGGTGGGCGTGGGCGTTGGGGTAGACTTCTTGTCTTTTGTATTGGGACATAGCCCGTACACGGCTGTAGAGCTTCGGATGGCAGCCATAGGGCGACATACATAAAGCTCATCCCTTAAGAGGCGGAAGAGTCGAGGGAGGTGAGGCGTTGGACAAATATAAATCCTTAACACCCATCAGGATCACCTGCTTCAACTGGGTCTCCTCACTTGCTGCTGGTGATTACCGGACATATATGTCTATCTCTTCCGAGAATCTCTTGAGTCATCGTAAAGAAATCGTCAAAGTCTAACCCCTCTAACTGTCTACAGCTAAGCACTTCCCTCTGCGGAAGCTTCATTCCCATGACCTTTGATGTGCCGTTCTAGAACACATCCAGTACCTCCTCTACAGACAACAAAAGACATTAAAGGCACTTTGCAGCGTATGTTCCAACATGCTGCGTTCCCAAAGGCACATACACAGCTGGGCCGGTTGGTTTAGGCTGTAGCAAGCTCTGGAGATCCACCATTGGCGGCACAATCAGTCCACCGTCGCACTCACGAGTTTGGGAAAGTCTCATCGGGCTTCAAGGTGGGTGGGGTTGGACAACACTTTGAAGGGCATTGACGGAGTATCTGGGCGGTCGGTACCCGGGTGAGAGTGGAAGGGCCAAGGGCGATTAGCAGTGAAACAGATATCAACTGCAAACCGTTCATTTCCAATCTCCGTTGGTGGTCCTCCTAAGCACGTCTGATCGCTTCGTCCTCGCGCCTTTCCTCCCTCCTGCGCTTCATCAGAGCAATTATCTCTCTGAGGACGAGGCTGGTCGAGGGTGTGGCTACAAAGGGAGATGTGTGTTGGGAGAGGGTGGGGCGTCATATCTGGCTTCGTCATATCTCTGCAGGCTATCATCCGTCTGATTCTATCCAAAGGCTTAGGACACCCTGCGTGAGGCCCGAGGAGACAGATGACACCTCTATGTTAGTATCTCCGAATCAGTGTTGACCGGTCAGCCGTCGTATCACCAGGTGCGAGACAAAAAATGAATACACAGATTTATATATATATATATATATATATATATATATATATATATATATATATATATATATATATATATATATATATATATATATATATATATATATATATATATATATATATATATATTTGTAGATCACAAGAAAACGTGGATAAGATAAATCTTGATAATCACACGGGAAAGGAAACAACAGAACTTGTAAACTTTCCTCTTTATTCAAGACATCTTCAGAGTTGCTCTGAAGATGTCTTGAAAAAAAATATATATATATATATATATATATATATATATATATATATATATATATATATATATATATATATAAAATATGAAGAAATACTGCAGTCGGTGTGTCCGTGCGTGGGTTGCTGTGTGTAGGCGGGGGCGCGTAGGGGGCGGTGGGGGATGAGCAGTGGGGGTGAATTACTCTTAGGCAGCCGGGGACGGACACGGCTGACTCTCCTATGCCCTGAACAAGCCTTCCCACCTCAGGAATCCTTTAAAATAAGGACACACACTTTAACACTACACACGAGGGCACTTAAGACACTTCACAGGAACTTGCGGTCACTGCTCTGCTCAAAACTCGTTGGTCATTCAAACGAATTTTTAGACAATGGCGACGGATGACGGAGTTGACGGAGGAGTCTACGGCCGATTTTACATGAACTCACTTATTTCCATAATCGATCACTTGATACTCACTGCGCCATGGAGATGTTCGGTACTTGGTTCTAATTACAGGAGCGAACATAAACACCTGTAGAGTTTGTATGTTCTTATTAACGGAAATATACAAGGGCGGTAGTCCTTATACTCCTATAGGTCAACTGACCTCTCAGGCGACATGTGGTAAGTGGTTCACTAGCAGCTTCCAGATGTTGCCAGGCACATTTATCTAAGCGTGTGGTGACATGAAACAGGGGCATTGCCGCACGCTACTGACTAGAGAAGTACTGTATATATATATATATATATATATATATATATATATATATATATATATATATATATATATATATATATGGTATACCTACAACATACATAATATACATGCACATGGCAGCTCCTGTCGAGAGTTACTACCACTCTCTATCATCCATGAATCTATCTAGCCTCCTTTTAAAACTTTCCAGCGTTCCAGCACTTACTACAAAGTTGTTAAGCTTGTTCCACTCGTCAACCACCCTATTTGTGAACCAGTTCCTTCCTATCTCCCCCCTAAACCTAAGCTTATCCAACTTAAATCCATTGCTACGAGTCCTATCCTGCTCGGATATTATAAGAACTTTATCTATATCATGATATGGAAGGTTTCTAAGTCCCGGAATCATTTTCGTCATTCTTCGCTGTCTCGACTCCAGTGAAATGATATCCATTCTATAATAAGGGCACCAGAACTTAACCGCATAATCGAGGTGCAGCCTGACTAGTGCAAGATATAGTTGCCATAAGACCTCTGCACTCGTATTACTTACACTTCTAGATCTAAAACCAAATATTCTGTTTGCCTTATTTCAAACATTAACGCACTGTTTTCTAGGCCATAGATCCGGGCTTACAAGTACCCTAAGTCTCTTTCACAAGTCGACCACTCCAGGTTGATGTTGTTAAGGCTGTACACATTGACAGTATTTGTTCTTCCAATATTAAGTATGCTGCACTTGCTGGTGTTGAATTTCATTTGCCATTTTTCTGACCACTCCTGCAGTTTATTTAAATCCTCCAGTAGTGCATTTGCGTCCTGCCCTGAATTAATCTAGATCGTTTATGTAGATTATGAACAAGAGTGGGCCCAGTACTGACCCCTGGGGAACCCCACTGGTTACACAGCCCCACTCAGATTTAACACCATCTACGCTGACCCTCTGTGTTCTATCGGTGAGCCATGATTTTATCCAATTTAAACCTTTACCCTCTATTCCATGAGCCTTGATTTTTCTCAGAAGCCTCTGATGCGGTACTCTGTCAAATGCTTTGCTAAAGTCATTATCTACTACCTCAAAGGCTTTCCTAAAAAACGTCAGCAGATTGGTTAGACAAGATTTTCCCTTTGTAAACCCATATTGAGAGTCGTAGATTAATTATTTTTCTCTAAATGCGATCGAATACTATTTGCTATAATTGAATCAAGAAATTTCCCCACTACTGACGTCAAACTAATCGGCCAGTAATTTGACGCTGATGCTCTGTCTCCCTTTTTGAATATAGGTACTATATACATTTGCATGTTTCCACAAGTCTAGCACAACTCCCATGTCTAATGCTTTTGTAAATAAATTTACGAGAGGTCCGTTAATCTGTTCTTACACTCTTTCAAAACTCGAGGGAAAATTTTATCCGGCCCTGGGGATTTTGTCTTCTTTAATTTATTTATTTTATTAAGAACATCCTCTTTTCTGATAGTGATATTCTTTCATTTCTCTTCTTCATTTGCCCTAAATATCAGTTCCACCTCTGGAATTTCCTCATGAATTTCTTTTGTGAAAACTGATAAGAAGTAGCTGTTTAATGCTTTGCTTATTTTCTCACTATCATTGGTCACTTCCCCTCTCTCTAACTTTAAAGGTCCCACTTTGTCCTGGACTTTTGTCCTATATACCTGGAAAAATCCCTTGGGATTAACCTTGGATTCTCTTGCTATCCTGATTTCGTAGTCCCTCTTTGCCTTCCTTACATTTTTTTTAACATTCCTAGATAGTTCCTTATCCCTATTTCTGAGATGCTCCTCCCCTCCCTTTAATTTCTTAGAAATTCCTTTCTTTATTCCCATGTCATGTTTAAGTTTTCTGGTCATCCACCTTGGCTCACTCTTATTTGACCCAATTTTTCTGTATAGTATATTTTGTTCTTGTGCTTTACATAGTATACTAGTGAATATATTATAGTAGGGAACGAACTTGCAAACAGCGATCACAAAGAAATTACAGAAGATTCCAGTTAAATTTTCAGGACAGCGGTAAGGAAAATTCCACAAAAGTCCCAGATTTCAGAAGGGCAAACTTTGATAGTTTGAAGGGGCAGTTGAGAGAAGGGGTATCACGCTTGGGGGTGAACTACTTGGACCTGACGAATGAAACTAACCTGATAACGAGATCTGAGGTTGCCGAGTTCCATGACAATTTAAATAATGAGTTACTTAATGCACAAAGGCAGAACATACCATACAAAAATCTCAGATCAAACAACAATGACCCTAAATGGATAAATAATTATTTAAAGAACATTATTGGTCAAAGGAAGGCTATAGGTAGGAGGATAAATCATGGCGAAATTTACCTACGGGATTATTGTAAGGTATTGGCCTGTAGGGTTAAGACCGAAATAAGGAAAGCAAAGAGGAATAATGAGCTGACGATAGCAAGGGAGGCGAAGACAAGCCCCAAGGGATTCTATCAAATGTATCAAACTAAAACACGAGAAAAGATTGGGCCAATACAGTCAGATACCGGCGAGCTAACTGATAACGACGGAGAAATGAGCAATAATCTGAATAAATATTTTTCAACAGTTTTCAACACCGAAAATTTAAACATGATACCCGAGGCACCGACTCTATTCAGAGATAGTGAAGAAAACAAATTAAGCGAGATAGTAGTGACTAGGAACGATGTTAGTAAGCAAATAGACAAACTAAAGCCTAATAAGTCGCCTGGTCCCGATGAGATATTTGCCAGAGTATTAAAGGAATGTACGGAAGAGCTTAGTATGCCCTTAGCAAAGTTGATTAACATGTCCTTAAAAATAGGTGTAGTACCAGAATCCTGGAGGATAGCGAATGTAATACCGATTTTCAAGAAGGGGAATAAATCACTATCCTCTAACTACCATCCAATCAGTCTAACATCAATTGTAGGCAAATTACTGGAAGCAATCATTTCAAACTCTATTCGAAACCACCTGAAGAAGCACAAATTGATCAATGATTCCCAGCATGGCTTCACAAGCGGGCATTCATGTCTAACTAATCTATTAACATTCTTTTCATCAGTTTTCGAATCGGTGGACGAGGGGCACAATTATGATGTAGTATATCTCGACTTTAGTAATGCCTTCGACGGAGTCCCCCACGAAAGACTAATAAGAAAGGTAGAAGCACATGGCATTAAAGATAATATTCTAAAATGGATTAGCACGTGGTTACAGGACAGGAAACAGCGAGTGAACATTAACGGCACTAAATCCCATTGGAGCAAAGTCACTAGTGAAGTTCCCCTAGTCTCAGTACTTGGACCATTATTATTTATTATATACATAAACGACATAGATATTGGCATAGACATCAACATAAGTAAATTTGCTGATGACACTAAAATAGGACATGTAATTATATCTGACGGGGACTCCGCAAAACTACAGGAAGATCTAAACAAATTTTTCGAATGGTCTGAAAAATGGCAGATGGAATTCAATGTTGACAAATGTAAAGTACTCGGTATAGGAGATGTAAACAGGGAAACCAGTTACCAGATGAACAACGATGCCATTGAGAAATCCGACTGCGAGAGAGATTTAGGAGTAATGATAAGTAGGAATCTTAAGCCAAGTAAACAATGTGTTTTTGCTCGTAACAAGGCTAATAAAGTACTTGGGTTCATACAAAGAAGTGTTAGTTACAAGACTAGTGAGGTCATCTTAGGATTATATCTTGCGCTTGTGAGACCTCACCTGGATTACGCAGTGCAGTTCTGGTCACCGTATTACAGAATGGATATAAAATCCTTGGAAAAAATCCAGAGGACAATGACAAGACTAATCCCGGGCATTAGGAACCTTGAGTACAGAGACAGGTTAAAGCATCTTAATTTGCACTCCCTCAAGAGACGTAGAGTGAGGGGCGACATGATAGAGGTGTATAAATGGAAGTCAGGGCTAAACAAAGGGGACATTACAAAGGTACTCAAACTATCCAACCAGGAGCGAACTCGTAACAATGGTTTTAAATTAGACAAATTTAGATTTAGGCACAAAATAGCTAAACACTGGTTTGGAAACAGAGTAGTGGATGAATGGAACAAGTTACCAAATATCATCATTAACTAGAATACCCTGGATAGCTTCAAACATAGGTTGGATTCTTATATGATCAATAGGGGTTGGGTGTAAATGGGACTGCCCAGTATGGGCCAATAGGCCCGCTGCAGTTTCCTACATTCATATATTCTTGTGTTCTTATGTTGTGTTGCCTGTGACATCACCCATTCCTAACGGGGACTGACCTGACTGTTCCCAGCGACTTCACCTAGGGACCTTCTTAACTCCTCATAATCGGCCGATCGAAAGTCTGGGACTCTGACCATATTGTCATTGATTTTCGTTTCCCAATTTAGGGTGAACCTGATTTCTCTGTGATCACTGTTTCCTAGTTCTTCCCCAACTGTGATATCTCTGATAATATTTTCTTTATTTGTTAATACTAGGTCTAATATATTGTCACCTCTAGTTGGTTCTGAAATTAGTTGTTTTAAAAAATTGTCCTGTACTGCGTCTAGGAAGTCTTCAGATTCATAGTCACCTACAATGTTGTCCCAGTCAATATTTCTGAAGTTGAAATCCCCCATAATGCACAGGTTGTTGTATTTTGCTGCCCTACTCATTTCCTGCCATATGGGCTGAGCTGTTTCTTTCCCAAGACTTGGGGGCCTGTAAATCACTCCCATAATTAGTTTATCTCTTCCTTCCGTGATTTCTACCCACACAGACTCGGTTCCTATTTCACCCTTTATTGAATTATTAATACAACATTTTAATATATCCCTGACGAAGAGTGCGACCCCTCCCCCCTTCCTACCTTCCCTGTCCTTGTGAAAAAGGTTGTACCCTTCCATGTGGAACTCTGATAAAAAGTTCTTGCTCGCCAGATTCATCCAAGTTTCGGTGATTGCTATGACGTCTACATTCTCGGTACATACATCCACTCTCAGCAAGTCTATTGTATTTCTAACGCTCCTGCTGTTTGCATAGTATACATTTAAACCTACCCTTCCCTGGTCCTGTTTTACCCCTTGTCCTGAGTAACCAATTTTACTCCCCTGGACATGCTTGTTTATTGACTCCCACTTACCCTGACCTCTCTCTAATGACGAACCTCCCCCCCCAATTTTGAGTGACAATTTCACTCTCCAGGGATGCAGGCAACGTCTTTACCCCAGCACGAGACAAGTGTACTCCGTCACGACTGTACAGGTAGTCGTTGCCATAGAATGGTTGCCAGTTATCAATGAACGCCCAACCATTGCTTGCATAATGTTTTTCCAGTCGGCAATTTATAGCAATTGCCCTGGACAGCCATTCACCACCAACTCCTCTTCTAGGCAAGACACCACATACTATCGGGATCCTTCCCCTATCTCTAACCTTCCCCAGCGCCTCCCTATACCTCTTGAAAAGTTCCACAGCCTTGAGGTAGTGCAAAATGAAGCCATGCGCATCATTCTAGGTTGCCCAAAATCAACCAGAATTGTAAACACGAGGAAAGAGCTCGGACTGCCCTCCCTATCTGAGAGGATAGCTCTACTTATTACCATGTTTTGTGTCAAAGTTTTGAAGAACAATGGTCCCAAAACTACAGCTCAAACTGAGTTGATGTTCTATCTAAGTAATCCCGACCACCTCGCTAACCTTCCACAAAAGACTCTCTTTGGGGCGTGGCTTCATAAAAGTGTTGCAGATCTCTTGAAACTGAATGTCCCAATCACCTCAGACGAACCTATTAATGCCATTCCTCCTTGGCTGGATATATCAGTTCCTATTAATTACACTCCTGTTGGTAGTAAGCAAATGTTAAACACCGATGTGGTGAGATGTGTCACACTAGAAACTATTAACAGACACATAGAGAGTATTAAATCAAGTGAATGTTATGCTTTTACTGATGGTTCTGTGCAGACAAACACAGGTAGAACAGGCTGTGCAATTGTATTATATAAAGAAAAAGAGATGATAGTGTCAAACAAGCAAAGGCTGAACAACTGGGCCAGCACAACACAAACTGAACTAACTGGAATCTACTTAGCCACAGACTACCTCAAAGAAAATGGAGGTGGGGTGATATTCTGTGACTCTCAAAGTGCTTTGAAATCAATGAACAGCCCGTCAGGCTCTATGTCTAAAGTTGTATGTGATATTAAAAGGAATGTGATAACTGCCAATGAGAACAACTTTCGTATCGAATTTGTGTGGATTCCGTCCCATGTTGGAATCAGGTATCATGACCGTGCTGATAGACTGGCCAATGAGGCATGTAAGAAAGAAAATGTTGACCGTGACCTTGGCCTGTCCAATGCTGTAATTAAAAACATTCAAGTCAGAATCATGAACTCTGATCTAGAAGAAGTGAGAAATGCAGAGAGACCTGACAGTTGTAGCATTAGTAAATATGACAAATTTTGTGACAAGAGGTACCGGTATGGCCAGCATAAGGACAGAACCAGACAATGTGATGTAGTCGTGGCCAGAATTAGGCTAGGATACAGACACATCTGGCAAGTTAGTAACGCTGTACCCATACCGGAACACTCAGCATGTAAACTTTGTGATAAACCTTTAAAGCATACACTTGAACACTATATTATTGAATGTGACACTGTCAAAGACTTCAGGCCACCTGACTTATTGTATCTTGAACTATGTAATTACTACATTGAATCAGGGGTGCTTGAGGACATTCTTGCTGTTTATCCCAAATTTGCTAGCCCACACTGATTAGTCTTCAATTAGAATATGACTCCAATGTATGTGAACCACTGACCTATATATACTGCTAATGAATATGATGTATTTCCTTCTTTGTGTACGAACCTCTGTCCTGTATGGCAGTGAACAGTGGCATTACCCACATGAATCTGACCTATATATAGTGTCAATGAATATGATGCATTCTTTGTGTACGAACCTCTGTCCTGCGTGGCAGTGAAAAGTGACATTACCCACATGAATCTGACCTATATATAGTGTCAATGAATATGATGCATTCTTTGTGTACGAACCTCTGTCCTGCGTGGCAGTGAAAAGTGACATTACCCACATGAATCTGACCTATATATAGTGTCAATGAATATGATGCATTCTTTGTGTACGAACCTCTGTCCTGTATGGCAGTGAACAGTGGCATTACCCACATGAATCTGACCTGGCTGTATAAGAGAAAGTCACGAATATGATGCATCTCTCTTTGTGTGTATGAACCTCAGCCCCATGGCAGCAGAACAGTAGCATTACCCAGCTGAAATTCTGGACTATATATAGTCATGAATATGATGTATTTCCTTCTTTGTGTACGAACCTCTGTCCTGCATGGCAGTGAACAGTGGCATTACCCACATGAATCTGACCTATATATAGTGTCAATGAATATGATGCATCTCTTTGTGTACGAACCTCTGTTCTGCATGGCAGTGAACAGTGGCATTACCCACATGAATCTGACCTATATATAGTGTCAATGAATATGATGCATCTCTTTGTGTACGAACCTCTGTCCTGCATGGCAGTGAACAGTGGCATTACCCACATGAATCTGACCTCGATACATATATAGCTGTTAATGAATATGATGTATTTCTTTGTGTATGAACCTCTGTCCTGCGTGGCAGTGAGAAGTGATACCACCCTCGGTGTCAAGACCTGACTGAATTACTCAGAATAGGCAAACTGTACTATAAGCTTTTCCAATAAATTTGTTAAACTAAACTAATTATTCCTAACCTTTCCTATGTCGTTTCCTCCCACACTAAGACACACTACTGGATTGGGACCCTCCCCTGACAAAACCCTATCTATCCTCTCAGCTACATATCATATCCCAGCCCCCATGAAAACACACCCTAGTCCTACGTTTCCTATCTCCTACACCTCACCTGGCTGTCACAAGAACCTCACCTGGTTGTCCCAGAACCTCACCTGGCTGTCCCGACCTCACTTGGCTGTCCCAAAACCTCACCTGGCTATCACAGAACCTCACCTACAGTAGATGTCCCAGAAACTCACCTGGCTATCCCTGGCTTGTGAGACCTCATTTGGATTACGCAGTTCAATTTTGGTCACCGTACTACAGAATGGATATAGAATCCCTAGAAAGAATTCAGAGGAGAATGACAAGACTAATCCCGGGCATTAGGAACCTGAGTACAGAGACAGGTTAAAGCTTCTAAATTTGCACTCCCTCGAGAAACGTAAAGTGAGAGGCGATATGATAGAGGTGTATAAATGGAAGTCAGGTCTAAACAAAGGTGATATAACAAAGGTACTCAAACTATCCAACCAGGAGCGAACTCGTAACAATGGCTTTAAATTAGATAAATTTAGATTTAGGCGCGAAATAAGTAAACAATGGTTTGGAAATAGAGTAGTGGATGAATGGAACAAGTTACCAAACATCATCATTAACTCGAATACGCTGGATAGTTTCAAACATAGGTTGGATGGGTATATGAGCGATAGGGGTTGGGTGTAAATGGGACTGCCAAGTATGGGCCAATAGGCCCGCTGCAGTTTCCTCCATTCTTATGTTCGTATGTTCATTAGTTTTCCCTGTAACAGAATATGTGAGATAAAGATGGAGACTCATAGATTCATATAAAGTAATATTACCATTATTTACTTATGGCACGAAGACGGACAGGTAAAATGGCGGAAAACTCGCCTGAGACTCTTACTGTATAAATGAATCCAGAATCTCATATTACCTTAATGGAAGTAAGAACAACGGATCTAGGAACAGTGAAGTCTTAATGCAACTGTAACGCCATTTTGTTTTTTGTTGAGGATAAATTAAGACAGTGGGTTGCCTTCTGATGGGTGTAATTAGGATGAAACTTTTAACGTAAGATGACAAGAAAATCCAGGTTTGTGTCGTTGATTACGTCACATGTGTTGTTTAACCTCGAGACTAACGGGAAGAACAATATAATGGATCACTTGTTGTTTAACCTAACTTAAGTTAAAGTTAACCTAACTTAACCTAACTTACCGCTAACTTAACCTACCTCAACACCAACTTAACCTAACGCTAACTTGATGTAACTTAACGTTAACCTAATTTAAGCTAAGGTTAACCTCACCTAACCTAACTTAACCTACCGCTAACCTAACCTACCTCAACGCTAACGTAACCTAACTAAACACTAACCTAACCTAACGATAACCTAACAAACCTTTACGCTAACTTATTCTAACATAACCTAACCCTAACTTAAACTCATCTAACTTAACCTAACCTAATCTAACCCCTCCAGGTCGCATTCAGGTGAAATAGGACAGGGGTGTCTATTCTTCATGTAATCGAACAAGATTATAAGAACCTTCGGGAAGCCACACCTTAAGCCTCGGGTCACCTTTACTTAAGCATTCCAGTAAGGTAAACAAATTTCCTCCCAGGTGAAGCGAGGCGCCATGGTGGGCACTGGGGGTATGAGGCCGCTGAACTTCCTGGGAAAAACAACACCTTTTACCAGATATAAACAATGAGGTGGAATGAGAAGGGAGGGAATGGAGTTAGTTAAGACAACTTCCTTTAACTGTTCATACAAGACAAATATTAGTAACGTCAGTAGGCGAGGCAGTAGGCGAGGTAGTAGGCGAGGTAGTAGGCGAGGCAGTGGCGTGATGGGCACTATACGACCCTCCTCACTAAGGTCAGGTGCCTACTCACAGCTGGGTCGACTATTACGAGAGGAGAGATGAACGCTTCTATAATCTACAGTACTTTAAATAGATACGCTATCAGATACAGTATATAAAGCAAGGCCTTGCACAAGACATTATATTACGGTTTATTGTTGTCATTGCCATGCCACATCAGTGGTAGTTTCCCGAAGCGACGTTACCAACAGAGGTCAAGCCAGGTGAGGTGATCCAACACGCTTAATTAGACACAGATCTCTTGATTGGCCTCAGGTAAAAGTCATTATACCTGTGTGACGTCACGCGAGGGTCCCATCACTGCGAAACACGGCAACACACCCCCACTAATTTAACTCTTTAGTACTCCCCCCACCCTCCGTTTTCTTTGTCGTCTTCCTCTCTCTTCTAGGTCTGGGGGAACTATTATTGGTCTTGTCTCCACGTGAGTTGGACCAAAATAACAACAAGTGTGTATTTTAGTCATGGGAAGTATAGTACTGTATGTCAGCTTACCTGTAGTGTAGTGTAGTGTAGTGTAGTGTAGTGTAGTGTGGTGTAGTGTAGTGCAGTGTAGTGTAGTGTAGTGTAGTGTAGTGTAGTGTAGTGTGGTGTAGTGGGGTGTAGTTTAGTGTGGTGTAGTGTAGTGCAGTGTAGTGTAGTGTAGTGTAGTGTGGTGTAGTGTAGTGTGTGTAGTGTAGTGTAGTGTGTGTAGTGTAGTGTAGTGTGTGTAGTGTAGTGTGTGTGTAGTGTGTGTGTGTAGTGTGTGTGGTGTAGTGTGTGTGTTAGTGTAGTGTGGTGTAGTGTAGTGTGGTGTAGTGTAGTGTGGTGTAGTGTAGTGTAGTGTGGTAGTGTAGTGGTGTAGTGTAGTGGTGTAGTGTAGTGTAGTGTGGTAGTGTAGTGTAGTGTAGTGTAGTGTGGTGTAGTGTAGTGTAGTGTGTAGTGTAGTGTAGTGTAGGTGTTGTGTGTAGTGTAGTGTAGTGTGGTGTAGTGTGTGTAGTGTGGTGTAGTGTAGTGTGGTGTAGTGTGTAGTGTGGGTATGTGTGTGTGTGTAGTGGTGTAGTGTAGTGTAGTGTGGTGTAGTAGTGTAGTGTGGTGTAGTGTAGTATTGTAGTGTGTGTAGTGTAGTGTGGTGTGTGTAGTGTGTGGGTAGTGTGGTGTAGTGTGTGTAGTGTAGTGTAGTGTAGTGTGGTGTAGTGTAGTATTGTAGTGTGGGTGTAGTGTAGTGTAGTGTAGTGTGTGTGTAGTGTAGTGTAGTGTGTGTATGTGTGTGGTGTAGTGTAGTGTAGTAGTGTGGTGTAGTGTGGTGTAGTGTGTGTAGTGTAGTGTGGTGTAGTGTAGTGTAGTGTAGTGTGGTGTAGTGTAGTGTATTGTAGTGTGGTGTAGTGTAGTGTGGTGTAGTGTAGTGTAGTGTAGTGTGTGTAGTGTAGTGTGGTGTAGTGTGTGTAGTGTAGTGTAGTGTAGTGTGGTGTAGTGTAGTGTATTGTAGTGTGGTGTAGTGTAGTGTGGTGTAGTGTAGTGTAGTGTAGGTGGTGTAGTGTAGTGTAGTGTGGTGTAGTGTAGTGCTCCTTCATACCTGTCAAGTACAAGAAAAGTTATAATAATAATAATAATAATAATAAAACAACAACATAAACAACACCCCTGAACCACACCAACCCCTATACCTGCCCCACCCCACCCACCCCACCCCCACACCCTACCCCACCCCACCCCACCCACACCCCACCCCCACCCCACCCACCCACACCCTACCCCACCCCACCCACCCACACCCCACCCCACCCCACCCACCCACACCCCTACCCCACCCCACCCCCACCCACCCACACCCCACCCCACCCCACCCCACCCACCCACACCCCACCCCACCCACCCACCCACACCCTACCCCACCCCACCCCACCCACCCACACCTACCCCACCCCACCCACCCACACCCCACCCCACCCCCACCCACACCCCACCCCACACCTTCTCCCCACCCCACCCACCCACACCACACCCTACCCCACCCCACCCACCCCACACCCCACTCCCACCCCACCCACCTCACACCCCACCCCACCCACCCCACCCCACCCACCCCACCCACACCCCACCCCACCCCTACCCCACCCCACCCACCCCACCCCACCCACCCCACCCACACCCTACCCCCACCCCACACCCCACCCACCCACACCCCACCCCACCCCACCCACCCCACCCCACACCTTACCCCACCCCACCCACCCACACCACACCCTACCCCACCCCACCCACCCCACACCCCACCCCACCCCACCCACCCCACCCCACACCACCCCACCCCACCCACCCACACCACACCCTACCCCCCACCCCACACCCTACCCCACCCCACCCACCTCAAACCCCACCCCACCCACCCCACACCCTACCCCACTCCACCCACCCCACCCCACACCCTACCCCACCCCACCCACCCCACACCACACCCTACCCCACCCCACCCACCCCACACCACACCCTACCCCACCCCACCCACCCTACCCCACCCTGCCCACCCCACACCACACCCTACCCCACCCCACCCACCCCACCCCATACCACCCACTCTAAACTATATAACCCACACCACCCACCCACACCACCCACCCCACCCCATACCACCCACTCTAACTATATAACCCACACCACCCACCCCACCCCCACACCCACACCACACACACCCACACCACACCCTACCCCACCCATCCCACCACCCACCCACACACCACACCCCTACCCCACCCCACCCACCCCACACCACACCCTACTCCACCCCACCCCACCCATCCCACCCCACCCCATACCACCCACTCTAACTATATAACCCACCCCACACCACCCACCACCCACCCCACCCCACACCACCCACCCCACACCACCCCACCCCATACCACCCACTCTAACTATATAACCCACACCACCCACCCCACACCACCCACCCCACACCACCCACCCAACCCCACACCCCAACAACACCTACCCCACCCCACCCATCCCACACCACCCACCCCACACCACCCACATAATTATCATAAGGTTTAGTGGTAGTTAGGCTAAAGGTCTCTAGTGAGGTAATGAGTCTTGTTCCCACCAGTCATATTCACCTAACCAGGAGGCTCCCTCTAAGGTGCATTTACTCAACTAAGCCAGTGAGTGAGTGAGTGAGTTCATTACAACAATCCCTAAACTAACCTGCACCCAAAGCTTAATCCTCTCACAAAATGATCATTCTCCATCCACACACACACACACACACACATACACAACTCTTGACCCCCTGAACTTATACTGTAAAAAATACAAGATTTTACCATAATAATAAAGAAGAAGAAGAAGACGAAGAAGAAGAAGAAGAAGAAATAATAATAATAATAATAATAATAATAATAATAATAATAATAATAATAATAATAATAATAATAATAATAAATAAATAATAAATAATAAATAAACTTTTCAACCTCACGTGACTATTGAAAAGTTTATGACAGTTCTTATATTTCTCAAGATAATTATTATAAGAAGTGCATTACAATCTTGTGTTGTCTCTAAGAACCAAATTCTGTTTTTACTGCTACAAGAACGTTTATACTAATGAGGCAATTCTACATCAGTCATAACATTCATCTTACATTCTTTCTCTCATTCACTTCACATTCATCTGACTAATAATCTTCCTCACATTCACTTTACATTGTTAGGTAGTAGGTAGTAGGCAGCTACCAAACAGGGAGGTACTATCGCCTTGGAAGATATTGGAAGCATAATGTGTTGTCTAATGGTAGACCCTGCTGCCATATGTGACCAAGTCCCAGGTTGCTGATCTGACTTTCTGCTTATTTACACACAATTGCAGGGTCTCAATTGTTTCTCTTACTACTGACAACATAACATACATACTGTATATCGTGTCTCATTCTGATTTTTTTTTCGCATTTATTTATGGTTCTACAGTATTAATATTATTATTAATATTATAATTATTAATTTATAATTTTTATATTTTTATTATAATTAAAATTTTTTATTAATTATTATTATTATTATTATTATTATTATTATTATTATTATTATTATTATTATTACATTTTCGCCCCAAGGCCCCGATGTGGGTCAGTGACCGAGTGGGCTAACCCGTAAAAATAAATAAATAAATAAATAAAACATTCACCTCATAACATTCAACTGACTAATCTTCCTCACATTCACCTCAGAGTATCATCATTCATAACATTCACCTCTCACAATGTCTCTACAACACAACATCTACAACTTCATATCGTCTAGTCTCTAGTTCTTCTGAAGTAATTTTAAATCATAACCTAACCTAACCTAACATAACATAACCCAACCTAACCTAAACTAACTTAACATAACATAACAAAACCTAAACTAACCAAACGTATTTTAAGCAAACCTAACCCAAACTAACAAAAACCTATTATATTAAAAAAAAATCCCTGACTTTTATTTATCTCGATGAAGAATAAAAACAAAAGATTCCCGGCTTTTATTTTATATATATTTTCCTAACATCTCATTGGACCATTACTACAACAACAACAAAAACAGCAACAATAACAACGACAAACACACTAGCCTTTTATTTCAATTTTTTTTCAAGTCAATAAATATTTAAAAAAATTCCATCCTCGGGTTTTATTTCGTCTTTCATTAAAAAAAATAAAAAAATAAATACGACCCGAGATTTTCCTTGCCTAACGAGCAGTGTAATTCATGGCCTAGGGAACTTGTGCGGCCCTTCTGAAGTCGAGCTGATACTGTGGTGGTATTCTCGGGGGCCAGAGGAGGTCACTGGCCCTCACTGACCTCCACACACACACACACACACACACACACACACACACACACAAAGACCGGAAATAATTTTCTTTGGAGGTACATTCCACAACACAAATTTCTGAGGGAGTGGGGGAGGGAGGGGAGGGAGGGGAGAGAGGGAGGGAGGGAGAGGGAGGAAGGGAGGGAGGGAGAGGGAGGAAGGGAAGAGGGAGGGAAGGAGTAGAGGGGTAGAGGAGGGGGAGGGATTTCACCTGAGCAGGACCTGAGAGAGAGAGAGAGAGAGAGAGGCGGCCGTAAGAGGAGCCCAGGTTATGATGAGCACACCTGACCATCACCTTGGTGTACCTGGCGCTCACCTGCCTCTCTCTCTCTCTCTTCCTTTCTTCTTACTATTACTCTCTCTCTCTCTTTCTTACTTTGTTTTCATTTCCTATTGTCTCTCTCTTTATCCATTGTTGTTGTTTTTCTACCCCATTCTTTCTCTTTTCTTCGTTATTTACTCTATGTCCCTCCATCTCTTCTTCCCCCTATGAAGACAGAAGGAGGGGGTAACTGGGGAGGGGGGAGGCAGTTACTTGGGACCGCGTATACTTCTAGGAACAGAGGGTGACTTGAAGGCTGGTGAGGGAGGAGTCCAGTCTGAGGTGAGGAGGTGAGGGAGGGGTCCAGTCTGAGGTGAGGTTAGCTGAGGGAGGGGTCCAGTCTGAGGTGAGGGAGGGGTCCAGTCTGAGGAGGGAGGTGAGGGAGGGGTCCAGTCTGAGGTGAGGGGGGTGAGGGGAGGTCCAGTCTGAGGTGAGGAGAGGTGAGGGAAGGGGTCCAGTCTAGTGAGGTTAGCAGGGGAGAGAGTCCATTCTGAGGTGAGGTTAGCTGAGGGGAGTTCAGGGGAGGGGTCCAGTCTGAGGTGAAGTTAGCTGAGGGAGCGAGTCCATTCTGAGGTGAATTAGCTGAGGGGAGGTGTGAGGGAGGGGTCCAGTCTGAGGTGAAGAATGAGGAGGAGAGGTCCATTCTGAGGTGAGGTTAGCTAAGGAGGTGAGGGGAGGTGAGGGGAGGAATCCAGTCTGAGGTGAAGTTAGCTGAGGGGAGAGAGTCCATTCTGAGGTGAGGTTAGCTAGGGGAGGTGAGGGAGGGGTCCAGTCTGAGGTGAGGTTAGCTGAGGGGAGGGTCCATTCTGAGGTGAAGTTAGCTGAGGGAGGTGAAGGGAGGGGTCCAGTCTGAGGAGGTTAGCTGAGGGGAGGTGAGGGAGGTGAGGGAGGAATCCAGTCTGAGGTTAGCTTAGGGAGGTGAGGGAGGTCCAGTCTGAGGTGAGGTTAACTGAGGGAGAGAGTCCATTCTGAGGTGAAGTTAGCTGAAGGGAGGTGAGGGAGGGGTCCAGTCTGAGGTGAAGTTAGCTGAGGGAGCGAGTCCATTCTGAGGTGAAGTTAGCTGAGGGGAGAGTCCATTCTGAGGGGAGGTGAGGGAGGGGTCCATTCTGAGGTGAAGTTAGCTGAGGGAGGTGAGGAGGGGTCCAGTCTGAGGTGAAGTTAGCTGAGGGGAGAGTGAGGGGTCCAGTCTGAGGTGAGGCTAGCTGAGGAGGTGAGGGAGGTCCAGTCTGAGGTGAGGTTAGCTGAGGGAGGTAAGGGAGGGGTCCAGTCTGAGGTGAAGTTAGCTGAGGGGAGGTGAGGGGTGGGGTCCAGTCTGAGGTGAAGTTAGCTGAGGGGAGAGAGTCCATTCTGAGGTGAGGTTAGCTGAGGGGAGGTGAGGGAGGGGTCCAGTCTGAGGTGAAGTTAGCTGAGGGGAGAGTCCATTCTGAGGTGAGGTTAGCTGAGGGGAGGTGAGGGGAGGGGTCCATTCTGAGGTGAAGTTAGCTGAGGGGAGAGAGTCCATTCTGAGGTGAGGTTAGATGAGGGAAGGTCCAGTCTGAGGTGAAGTTAGCTGAGGGGAGGTGAGGAGAGGTCCACTCTGAGGTGAAGTTAGGTGAGGGGAGGTGAGGGGTGGGGTCCAGTCTGAGGTGAAGTAACTGAGGGGAGGAGGGTCAGCTGAGAGGTGAGGGGAGGTCCAGTCTGAGGTGAGGTTAGCTGAGGAGGTGAGGAGGGGTCCAGTCTGAGGTGAAGTTAGCTGAGGGAGGTGAGGGGAGAAGTCCAGTCTGAGGTGAGGTTAGCTGAGGGAGGGGTCCAGTCTGAGGTGAGGGTAGCTGAGGGGGAGCGGTCCAGTCTGAGGTGAAGGTTAGCTGAGGGGAGGTGAGGGACGGGTCCAGTCTGAGGTGAGGTTAGCTGAGGGAGGCAAGGGAGGGGTCCAGTCTGAGGTGAGGTTAGCTGAGGGAGGAGGAGAGGGGTCCAGTCTGGAGGTAAAGTTAGCTGAGGGGAGGTGATGGACAGGACCAGTCTGAGGTGAGGTTAGCTGAGGGAGGTGTGGGGAGGGGTCCAGTCTGGAGTAGTGAGGGGTCCAGTCTGAGGTGAAGTTAGCTGAGGAGAGAGTCCAGTCTGAGATGAAGTTAGCTGAGGTGAGGAGGGGAGGGGTCCAGTCTGAAGTGAAGTTAGCTGAGGGAGGTGTTGGGAGGGGTCCAGGCTGAGATGAGGTTAGCTGAGGGAGGTGAACGGAAGGGTCCAGTCTGAGGTGAGGGGAGGTGAGGAAAGCTCTACCATATATATATACAGTATATATTTCTCACTGCTGGCCGCTATGGTCCACAAGCACGCGATGTTTACACTTGGATTACAAAACAAACAATAAAGTTACGGTAATTCACAAAATATATAACAAAATTACTACTTACAAATATTACAACTACACAAAAAACATTACAACCACACTAACAAAAACATTACAACCACACTAACAAAACGTTACAATCACACTAACAAAAACATTACAAACCACACTAACAAAACATTAAACCACACTAACAAAAAATATTACAAACCACACTAACAAAACATTACAACCACACTAACAAAACAAAACATTACAACCACACTAACAAAAAACATACAACCACACTAACAAAACATACAACCACACTAACAAAAACATTACAACCACACTAAAACAAAAAATATTACAACCACACAACAAAAACATTACAACCACACTAACAAAAACATTACAAGCACACTAACAAAAAACATACAACCACACTAACAAAAACATTACAAACCACACTAACAAAACATTACAACCACACTAACAAAACATTACAACCCCACTAACAAAACATTACAAACACTAACAAAAACATTACAAGCACAATAACAAAATATTACAACCACACTAACAAAAACAACAACCACACTAACAAAAACATTACAACCACACTAACAAAAACATTACAAACCACACTAACAAAACAATACAACCACACTAACAAAACATTACAACCACACTAACAAAAAATTACAACCACACTAACAAAAACATTACAAACCACACTAACAAAAACATTACAACCACACTAACAAAGACATTACAGCCACACTAACAAAAACATAACCACACTAACAAAACATTACAACCACACTAACAAAACATTACAACCACACTAACAAAACATAAACCACACCTAACAAAAACATTGACCACACTAACAAAAACATTACAAGCACACTAACAAAAACATTACAAGCACACTAACAAAACATTACAACCACACTAACAAAAACATACACTAACAAAACATTAGACCACACTAACAAAACATACACACTAACAAAAACATAACCACACTAACAAAACACAACAACCACACTAACAAAACACATACCACACTAACAAAACATTAGAACCACACTAACAAAACATTACAACCACACTAACAAAACATTACAAGCACACTAAAACACACACCACACTAACAAAACATTACAAGCACAATACCAACAAAACATTACAAACCACACTAACAAAACACACAAGCACACTAACAAAAACATTACAACCACACTAACAAAAACATTACAAGCACACTAACAAAACATTAACACACTAACAAAACATACAACTAACAAAAACATTAACCCACAACAAAAAAAACACAAAAAACATACAAAACTAACAAAAACATAATAAAAAAACACACTAACAAAACATTACAAGCACACTAACAAAAACATTACAACCACACTAACAAAACATTACAACCACACTAACAAAAACATTACAAGCACACTAACAAAACAACATAACCACACTAACAAAACATTACAACCACACTAACAAAACATTACAAACCACACTAACAAAACATTACAACCACACTAACAAAACATTACAAGCACACTAACAAAACATTACAACCACACTAACAAAACATTACAACCACACTAACAAAACATTACACACTAACAAAACATACAACCACACTAACAAAACATTACAACCACACTAACAAAACATTACAACCACACTAACAAAACACACAAACCACACTAACAAAACATTAAAGCAACAACTAACAAAAACATTACAACCACACTAACAAAAACATTACAACCACACTAACAAAAACATTACAACCACACTAACCAAAAACATTACAAACCACACTCAACAAAACATTACAACCACACTAACAAAACATACAAACCACACTAACAAAACATTACAACCACACTAACAAAACATTACAACCACACCAAACAAAACATTACAAGCACACTAACAAAACATTAACAACCACACTAACAAAACATTACAACCACACTAACAAAAACATTACAACCACACTAACAAAACACAACCACACTAACAAAAACATTACAGCCACACTAACAAAACATTACAACCACACTAACAAAACATTACAACCACAATTAACAAAACATTACAACCACACTAACAAAAACATTACAACCACACTAACAAAAAACATACCACACTAACAAAACATTACAACCACACTAACAAAAACATTACAACCACACTAACAAAACATTACAGCCACACTAACAAAACATTACAGCCACACTAACTAAAACATTACAACCACACTAACAAAAACATTACAACCACACTAACAAAACATTACAACCACACTAACAAAAACATTACAACCACACTAACTAAAAAACATTACAACCACACTAACAAAAACATTACAACCACACTAAAAACATTACAACCACACTAACAAAACATACAGCCACACTAACAAAACATTACAACCACACTAACAAAAACATACACCACACTAACAAAAACATTACAACCACACTAACAAAAACATAAACCACACTAACAAAAACATTACAACCACACTAACCAAAACATTACAACCACACTAACAAAAACATTACAACCACACTAACAAAAACATTACAACCACACTAACAAAAACATTACAACCACACTAACAAAAACATACAAACCACACTAACAAAACATTACAACCACACTAACAAAAACATTACAACCACACTAACAAAACAAAACATTACAACCACACTAACAAAAACATTACAGCCACACTAACAAAACATTACAGCCACACTAAAAAAACATTACAACCACACTAACAAAAACATTACAACCACACTAACAAAAACATTACAGCCACACTAACAAAACACACACCACACTAACAAAAACATACAACCACACTAACAAAAACATACAACCACACTAACAAAAAAAACATTACAACCACAATCACAAAACAATAACATTACAAACTACACACTAACAAAAAACATTACAACCAATAATCAACAAAACATTACAACCACACTAACAAAAACAAACCACACTAACAAAACATTACAAACCACACTAACAAAACAAAACATTACAAACCCACTAACAAAAACAATAACATTACAACCACACTAACAAAAACATTACAACCACACTAACAAAACATTACAACACACACTAACAAAACACACAACCACACTAACAAAAAACACAACCACACTAACAAAACAAAACATTACAACCACACAACAAAACAATAACATTACAACCACACTAACAAAAACATTACAACCACACTAACAAAAAAACATTACAACCACACTAACAATAACATTACAAACTAACACTAACAAAAACAATAACATACAAACCACACTAACAAAAACATTACAACCACACTAACAAAACAATAACATTACAACCACACTAACAAAACAATAACATTAACAACCACACTAACAAAAACATTACAAACCACACTAACAAAAACAATATTCAACCACACTAACAAAAACATTACAACCACACTAACAAAACAATAACATTACAACCACACTAACAATAACAAACCACACTAACAAAAAACATTACAACCACACTAACAACAATAACATTACAGCCACACTAACAAAACAATAACATTACAAACCACACTAACAAAACAATAACATTACAACCACACTAACAAAAACATTATAACCAACAATTAACAAAACAAAAACATTACAACCACACTAACAATAAAAAAACATTACAACCACACTAACAAAACATTACAACCACACTAACAAAAACATAACCACACTAACAAAACAAAAACATTACAACCACACTAACTAAAACATTACAACCACACTAACAAAAACATTACAGCCACACTAACCAAAACATTACAACCACACTAACCAAAACATTACAACCACACTAACAAAACATACAGCCACACTAACAAAAACATACAGCCACACTAACAAAAACATTACAACCACACTAACAAAAACATTACAAACAATAACAAAACAATAACATTACAACCACAATCACAAAACAATAACATTACAACCACACTAACAATAACATTACAACCACACTAACAAAAACATTACAGCCACACTAACAAAAACATTACAAACCACACTAACAAAACATACAACCACACTAACAAAACAATAACATTACAACCACACTAACAAAACAATAAATACTCCAAACTAACAATTAACAACAACATTCCACACTAACAAAACACAGCCACACTAACAAAACATTACAACCACACTAACAAAACATTACAACCACACCAAAACAATAACATTACAACTACACTAACAAAACAATAACATTACAACCACACTAACAATAACATTACAACCACACTAACAAAACAATAACATTACAACCACACTAACAATAACATTACAAACTACACTAACAAAACAATAACATTACAACCACACTAACAATAACATTACAACCACACTAACAAAACAATAACATTACAAACACACTAACAAAACAATAACATTACAACCACACTAACAATAACATTACAAACCACACTAACAAACAATAACATTACAACCACACTACTAACAAAACAATAACATTACAACCACACTAACAATAACATTACAACCACACACCAACAAACAATAACATTAAACCACACTAACAATAACAATAACATTACAACCACACTAACAAAACAACAACATTACAACCACACTAACAAAAACAATAACAATACAACCACACTAACAATAACATTACAACCACACTAACAAAACAATAACATTACAACCACACTAACAAAAAACATTACAACCACACTAACAAAACAATAACATTACAACCACACTAACAAAACAATAACATTACAACCACACTAACAATAACATTACAACCACACTAACAAAACAATAACATTACAACCACACTAACAAACATTACAACCACACTAAAACAATAACATTACAAATCACACTAACACAATATTACAACCACACTAAATAAAACAATAACATTACAAACCACACTAACAAAAAAAAACATTACAAACCACACTAACAATAACATTACAACCACACTAACAAAACAATAACATTAAAACCACACTAACAAAAAACAATAACATTACAACCACACTAACAATAACATTACAACTAATACTCAACAAAAAACAATAACATTACAACCACACTAACAATAACATTACAACCACACTAACAAAACAAAATAACATTACAACCACACTCAACAATAACATTACAACCACACTAACAAAAACAATAACATTACAAAATCCACACTAACAATAACATTACAACCACACTAACAAAAACAACATTACAAACCACACTAAACAATATTAAAATCACATTAAATAAAACAATACATATACAACCACACATCAAAAATATTACAGCCACACTAACAAAAAACAATATATAACAAATACTCTAACAAAAACAATAACATTACAACCACACTAACAATAACATTACAAACCACACTAATAAAAAACAATAACATTACAACCACACTAACAAAACATTACAGCCACACTAACAAAAAACACAATATTACAAACCACACTAACAAAAACATTACAACCACACTAACAAAAACAATAACATTACAACTACACCAACAAAACAATAACATTACAACCACACTAACAAAAACATTACAACCACACTAACAAAAACATAACATTACAACCACACTAACAATAACATTACAACCACACTAACAAAACAATAACATTACAACCACACTAACAATAACATACAGCCACAATAACATTACAACCACACTAACAAAACAATACATAAACCACACTAACAATAACATTATAAACCACACTAATAAAAAAACAATAACATTACAACCACACTAACAAAAACATTACAGCCAATAATTAACAAAAAACAATAACATTACAACAACACTAATAAAAAAACAATAACATTACAACCACACTAACAATAACATTACAGCCACACTAACAAAAAACAATAACATTACAACCACACTAACAAAAACATTACAAACACACTAACAAAAACAATAACATTACAGCCACACTAACAAAAACAATAACATTACATCCACACTAACAAAACAATAACATTACAACCACACTAACAATAACATTACAGCCACACTAACAAAAAAACAATAACATTACAAACCACACTAACAAAAAACATTACAAACACACTAACAAAACAATAACATTACAAACCACACTAACAAAACATAACATTACAAACCACACTAACAATAACATTACAACCACACTAACAAAACAATAACATAAATCCACACTAACAATAACATTACAACCACACTAATAATAACAATAACATTACAACCACACTAACAAAAAACAATAACATTACAACCACACTACAAAACATTACAAACACACTAACAAAAATTACAAAACACACTAACAAAAACAATAACAATACAACTACACTAACAATAACATTACAAACCACACTAACAAAAAAACAACAACATTACAAACACTAAACAATAACAATAACATTACAGCCACACTACAAAAAACATTACAAACACACTAACAAAAAAACAATAACATTACAACCACACTAACAAAAAACATAACATTACAACCACATCACAAAAACATACAAACACACTAACAAAAACATTACAAACACACTAACAAAAACATTACAAACACACTAACAAAAACATTACAAGCACACTAACAAAATAACCTTCGCTAAATATTCAGTAGATTACAACATGAAATAATATTTAATTGAGTGTAAATTGGTAATACATTTAACATATATATTTATACACAGGAATACTAACCTAGTTCACTCACGTAATTAAACCATTTTGATGAAATTTGAAGAGACGTGTTGTATTATTCATGAAACAAGCACATAGACACAGGCATACATACATACATACATCAATACATACATACATACATCAATATATATACATACATAGAAAACCCGACACACAAACCAGCATACACAGACGCAAATATATATATACACACACACACACACACACACACACACACACACACACACACACACACACACACATACTAGTCACCTGTATTACAGAATGGATATAGAATCATTGAAAGAATCCAGAGGAGAATGACAAGACTAATCCCGGCATGTTAAAGCATCTTAATTTGCACCTCGAGAGACGTAGAGCGAGGGCGATATGATAGAGGTGTATATCTGGAAGTCAGGTTAAACAAAGGTGACATTACAAAGGTACTCAAACTATCCAACCAGGAGCGAACGCGTAACAATGGTTAAATAGATTTAGGAATAGTGAACATTGGTTTGGAACTAGAGTAGTGGATGAATGGAACAAGTTACCAAACATCATCACTAACTCTAATACGCTGGATAGCTTCAAACATACTGTAGGTTGGATGGGTATATGAGCGATAGGGTTGTAAATGGGACTGTCCAGTAAGGGTCAATAGGCCCGCTGCAGTTTCCTCCATTCATATGTTTTATGTACACACACACACACACATTAACACTTAACAACAGATATTTTGTTTGAGAGAGAGAGAAGAGAGAGAGAGAGAGAGAGAGAGAGAGAGAGAGAGAGAGAGAGAGAGAGAGAGAGAGAGAGAGAGAGAGAGAGGCTCACATTAATTCTAGGGTCAGGTTCAGCCATGTTTGAAAATCAACACCTTTGATCTCTCTCATCTAACTTGTGACCTGATTTGACCTTGCTTACCGTTACCTTTCTTGAACTGACCAACCTACCTTAAACTATCTTATCCTAATTTAACCTAACTTCACTTAACCTGACTTCACCTAACGGACCCACACTTAACCTGACATAATCTAACCTCACTTCACCTGATTTCACCGGATTTACACTACCGTAACCTAACCTAAATCAACTTAATCTATCATAACTTAACCTGAACCTGACTTAACCTTACAGACCTTACTTAGCCTGACTTCACTTGACTCAGAATTAACCCCATTGAAATAATAACAAATATAAACAGTACAGTTTATTATAATGAAAATAAATAAAGAATGGTAGGTTTAAACAACAATAATAATAATAATAATAATAATCATAATAATACATACATACACATACACACAAACAATAATAATAATAATAACAAATTTAAATAATAATAATAATAATAATAATAATAATAAATAATACTTAATACACACAAACATAATAATAATAATAATAATAATAATAATAATAAATAAATAATAATTCAGGTCCCTCCTCGCTCTCCAACACCTAACCCCTGAAACTGAAATGAAGGCGCGTCAAGAGGTGCTTACCACATGCCCAGTAGGTAGGCCGACTTAACATAGAAACTTGACCATATATCTTTCTCACTCTGTCTTTCTCACACTTTATTCTTCTTTCTCACTCATTCATTCATTATCTCAGTACTTATCTGTCTCTTAGTCTACCTTTCAATCGATCTATCTCCTTGTCTTTATATCTATCTATTTCATTGTTTCTATATATCATACATATTTTCTTCATTAATTTCTCTCTCTTTCTCTCTCAGTAGTTCTAGTTATCCTTCCTCTCTCACTGGCTATACTACAATCGTTTTCTCTCTCCCTCTATTGATATCTTTCACTTATGCACTATCTCTCCCTCCATCTTTCACACACGTTTTCTCTTTAAATCTCACGATATCTTTTGTCCTCCCACCCTCCTGCTCCCACCTCCTGCCCTCCGTTAACCCACGACAGTCGATCGAGCCCTTCTGGGAAACAGGCGTGTCTTGCTACTATACATTTATACCGAGTTGCCTATATCACCGGCCAACGTTGCGAGGACATGCACTGCTAATACCTTTTTTCCTATTTTTTTGAGTGTGTATAGTCTACAGGTGAAATTCAGTAGTTTCCCCCTTTAATTTATCAGTGAGTCTCCGTTTCTTAGTAGTGTGTGATCCTGGTGATAGATAGCCCTACTATATTCACAGATACACACAAACAGTAACACACACACACACACACACACACACACACACACACACACACACACACACACATAATCCCTCATTTGCCCATGCTAGTTCTGATAATGCCTGACTGTGACTCCACATTGCACTTATTACCAACACACACACACACACACATCTGCCACCCTCCACACATCTGCAACCCTCCCCCCCCACACACACACATCCACACCCCCTCCCCAAACACACATCTCGCCACCCCCTCCCCCCCCCCACACACACACACACATCCTCCACCTCCCCCCAACACACACACCTGCAACCCCTCCCCCCCCCCCACACCACACACACACACATCTCACACCCCCTCCCCCCAAACACACATCTCGCACCCCTCCCCACACACACGCACCTCGCTACCTTCCACACACACAAAAACATCCAATCACGGCGAGATTTTTAGAGGATTATGATGGCGTCCTGGTGGTGACTGGCCTCTATACACCCCTTGGCTTAATGGCGTGAAAGCCCTGGGTATTATGACCTCCCATTTATTAGCTGGTCTATGATACCATAGCAGGAGGGACGCTTACCATTCCCCCCTCCTCCTCCTCCTACCCCACCACCACTACCTCCCCAACACCGCTCCTTCTCCCCACCACCACTAACTCCCCAACACAGCTCCTTTCTCCACCACCACCACTACCTCCCCAACCGCCCTTCTCCCCACCACCACTACCTCCCAACACCGCCCTCCTCCAACCACCACTACCCACCAACACGCCCTCCTCCCCAACCACCACACTCCCCAACAGCCCGTCCTCCCCCACCACCACTACCTCCCCAACACCGCCCTTCTTCCCACCACCACTACCTCCCCCAACACCGCCTCCTTCTCCCCCACCACCACTACCTCCCCAACACTGCCCTTCTCCCCACCACCACTATACCTCCCCAACACCGCTCCTTTCTCCCCCACCAACACTACTCTCCCCCAACACAGCTCCTTCTCCCACCACCACTACACCTCCCCAACACCGCTCTCTTCTCCCCACCACCACTACCTCCCCCAACACCGCTCCTTCTCCCCACCACCACACTCCCAACACCGCTCCTCCCCCACCACCACCACCTCCCCCAACACCGCTCCCTTCTCCCCACCACCACTACCTCCCCAACACTGCTCCTTCTCCCCCCACCACCACCACTACCCTCCCAACACACCACCTCTTTCTCCCCCCACCACCTCACCTCCCCAACACCGCTCCTTCTCCCCCACCACCACTACCTCCCCAACACCTCCCTCCTCCCCCACCACCACTACCCACCCAACACCGCTCCTTCTCCCACCACCACACTCCCCAACACCGCTCCTCCTCCCCCACCACCACTACCTCCCCAACACCGCTCCATCTCCCCACCACCACTACCTCCCAACACCGCTCCTTCCCCACCACCACTACCTCCCAACACCGCTCCTTCTCCCCACCACCACTACCTCCCCACACCCCCCACCCCACACCCCCCCACACCCCCAACACCGCCTCTCTCCCACCACCACTACCTCCCCCAACACCGCTCCTCCCACACCACCACCACTACCCTCCCCAACACCGCTCCCTTCTCCCCCACCACCACTACTCTCCCCAACACACGGCCCTTCTCCCCAACACCACTCACTCCTCCCCAACACTCGCTCCTCTCCCCACCCACCACTACTCCCAACACAGCTCCTTCTCCCCCACCACCACTACTCCCAACACCACCCCTTCTCCCCACCACCACCACCTCCCCCAACACCGCCCCTTCCCCACCACCACTCACCTCCCCCAACACAGCCCTTCCCACCACCACCACCTCCCCCAACACTGCCCTTCCCCACCACCACTACTCCCCAACACCGCCCTTCTCCCCACCACCACTACCTCCCCACACCGCCCTTCTCCCCCACCACCACCTCCCCCAACACCGCTCCTCTTCTCCCCACCACCACTACCTCTCCAACACCGCTCCTCTCCCACCACCACTACCTCCCCCAACACCGCCTCTTCTCCCCCACCACTCACCTCCCCAACACACAGCTCCTTCTCCCCACCACCACCTCCTGACACCGCTCCTTCCCCCACCACCACTACCTCCCCAACACAGCTCCTTTCTCCCCACCACCACTACCTCCCCAACACCGCCCTTCTCCCCACCACCACTACCTCCCCAACACCGCTCCTTCTCCCCACCACCACTACCTCCCAACACCGCCCTCCCACCACCACCACTCCCAACACCGCCCTTCTCCCCACCACCACTAACTCCCAACACCCTCGTGGATCAAGTGAAGGAAGATTGGGTACCTCAGCTTGCTTCAGACTAATGATAACCTAATCTAATGAAACTTAACCTAACCTAACCTAACCTAACCCAAACCTAACCTAATCTAATGAAACTTAACCTAACCTAACCTAACCTAACCTAACCTAATGAAACCTAAGGTAATCTAACCTGAGCTAAACTCATCTAACTTAGCCTAGTCTAACCTTACCTAATGAAAGAGAACCTAACCTAACCTAACTTAATCTAATCTAACACAAGCAAGTCTGACATAATCTAAACCAAGCAGACCTAATCTAGCTTAACCTAATCTAACCTACGCTAAACTAACCTAATTACCCAGACAGAGTTAGAAGGGTGCCGTATAATGACCTACAATACGGCTGACCCTCTGCTGGACACACACAGAGAGAGAGAGGTTACGTCGTTCACCTAGCGGGAAGTTAATGTGCTGGCCAAAAATATTACAACATACTCATAACTTTTCTCACTGTATTTATTTATTTTTATTCTACCAACGAGTTCCCCTCAAACTCTAACTATAACTATAGTATTAAAAATTAAGTAAAAAAGATAAAACAAACTAATGATAAATAAACATTTCAAACATTGCACCTAAACATTCAACACCATAGAATATTGGAACACACACTACAACAACATTACAACCACACTAAAAAAAACATTATAACTAATTAATGATCAGTACATTACAATACGTGAATACTGAAACATTCTCAAACTTCTATAAATTATAAAGTTTTAAAAAGTCAAATCTAAAAACAAAACAAAAAACTTTTGTATAAATCTGCAACACTCACAAAGTTTGATTCATTCTCACACTTCTAAAAACTAACCTTCCACATATTATATATATATTCACCTCATAGAATACTGAAACATTCTCAGAAAATGACTCGCTATTCTTGATCTTTATAAAAAATAATATATATACTGCATACTGTATAAAACTGTATATATTTTTATGTCGGCCATCCTCTGCGGTTCCCGGACTCTAGAAAAATAAAATAATATCTGTATGAATCCTGAAAGCAAGAGGATAATTTGTATTATTTACGATCAGTGTTTCCGAGGGCCAGTGTGCGACACCGGCCCGCCAGCACACATGCGGGAGATGTATTTCTACCATACACTTCTAACACATCCTAATCCACCATACACCTCCTAACACATCCTAATCCACCATACACCTCCTAACACATCCTAATCCACCATACACCTCCTAACACATCCTAATCCACCATACACCTCCTAACACATCCTAATCCACCATACACCTCCTAACACATCCTAATCCACCATACACCTCCTAACACATCCTAATCCACCATACACCTCCTAACACTTCCTAATCCACCATACACCTCCTAACACATCCTAATCCACCATACACCTCCTAACACATCCTAATCCACCATACACCTCCTAACACATCCTAATCCACCATACACCTCCTAACATCCTAATTATTTTTCTATCTTCCCTTTATCACCCGTGTTTCCTTAAGTCCTGTAACCTCGATATAAACAACAATACCCGTGTCTTAACCTCAGAGTGTATAAATAACAATACCCGTGTCATACAACCTCATTATAAATAACAATATACTCTTAACCTCGATATAGAAATAACAACCACCCGTGTCTTAACCTCGATATATAAATAACAATACCCGTGTCTTAACCTCGATATAAACAACAATACCGTGTCTTAACCTCGATATAAACAACAATACCCGTGTCTTAACCTCGATATAAACAACAATACCGTGTCTTAACCTCGATATAAGCAACAATACCCGTGTCTTACCCTCGATATAAACAACAATACCCGTGTCTTAACCTCGATATAAACAATACCCCGTGTCTTAACCTCATTATAAACAACAATACCGTGTCTTAACCTCGATATAGAAACAACAATACCCGTGTCTTAACCTCGATATAAACAACAATACCCGTGTCATATACTCGATATAAATAACAATACCCGTGTCTTAACCTCGATATAAACAACAAGCACCCGTGTCTTAACCCTCGATATAAACAACAATGATGTCTTAACCTCACGATATAAACAGCAATACCCGTGTCTTAACCTCGATATAAACAGCAATACCCGTGTCTTAACACTCGATATAAACAACAATACCCGTGTCACCCAACACTCGATATAAACAACAATACCCGTGTATGTATTAACCTCGATATAAACAACAATACCCGTGTCTTAACCTCGATATAAACAACAATACCCGTGTGTAACCTCGATATAAACAACAATACTAGTGTCTTAACCTCATTATAAATAACCATACCGTGTCTTAACCTCGATATAAATAGCAATACCCGTGTCTTAACCTCGATATAAACAACAATATCCGTAATGCTTAACCTCGATATAAACAACAATACCCGTGTCTTAACCTCGATATAAATAACAATACCCGTGTCTTAACCTCGATATAAATAACAATACCCGTGTCTTAACCTCGATATAAACAACAATACCCGTGTCTTAACCTCGATATAAACAACAATACCCGTGTCTTAACCTCGATATAAATAACAATACCCGTGTCTTAACCTCGATATAAACAACAATACCCGTGTCTTAACCTCATTATAAACAACAATACCCGTGGTCGCCCAGCTTACTCAGTATAAAACAAGCAATACCCGTGTCTTAACCTCATTATAAACAACAATACCCGTGTCTTACCACTCGATATAAGCAACAATACCGTGTCTTAACCTCGATATAAACAACAATACCCGTGTCTTAACCTCATTATAAACAACAATACCCGTGTCTTAACCTCGATATAAACAGCAATACCCGTGTCTTAACCTCATTATAAACAGCAATACCCGTGTCATAACCTCGATATAAATAACTTATTACCGTGTCTTAACCTCGATATAAACAACAATACCCGTGTCTTAGCACCGATATAAACAACAATACCCGAGTGTCTTAACCTCGATATAAACAACAATACCCGTGTCTTAACCTCGATATAAACAACAATACCCGTGTCTTAACCTCGATATAAACAACAATACCCGTGTCTTAACCTCGATATAAACAACAATACCCGTGTATTAACCTCGATATAAACAACAATACCGGTAATGCTTAACCTCGATATAAACAACAATACCCGTGTCTTAACCTCGATATAAACAACAATACTAGTGTCTTAACCTCATTATAAATAACAATACCCGTGTCTTAACCTCGATATAAATAACAATACCCGTGTCTTAACCTCAGTATAAACAACAATATCCGTGTCTTAACCTCGATATAAACAACAATACCCGTGTCTTAACCTCGATATAAATAACAATACCCGTGTCTTAACCTCGATATAAATAACAATACCCGTGTCTTAACCTCGATATAAACAACAATACCCGTGTCTTAACCTCGATATAAACAACATGCCGTGTCTTAACCTCTGATATAATATAGCCGTGTCTTAACCTCGATATAAACAACAATCCATTGTCTTAACCTCGATATAAACAACAATACCCGTGTCTTAACCTCGATATAAACAACAATACCCGTGTCTTAACCTCGATATAAAGCAACAATACCCGTGTCTTAACCTCGATATAAACAACAATACTAGTGTCTTAACCTCGATATAACAACAATACCCGTGTCTTAACCTCGATATAAACAACAATACCCGTAATTTACCCACTCGATATAAACAACAATGCCGTGTCTTACCCTCATTATAAACAACAATACCGTGTCTTACCCTCATTATAAACAGCAATACCCGTGTCTTACCCTCGATATAAACAACAATACCCGTGTCTTAACCTCGATATATACAACAATACCCGTGTCTTAACCTCGATATAAATAACAATACCCGTGTCTTAACACTCATTATAAACAACAATACCCGTGTCTTAACCTCGTGCAAGCAACAATACCCGTGTCTTAACCTCGATATAAATAACAAAACCCGTGTCTTAACCTCGATATAAACAACAATACCCGTGCACTAACACTCGATATAAACAGCAATACCCGTGTCTTAACCTCTCGATATAAACAATACCCGTGTCTTACCCTCGATATAAACAACAATACCGTGTCTTAACCTCGATATAAACAACAATACCCGTGTCTTAACCTCGATATAAACAACAATACCCGTGTCTTAACCTCGATATAAACAACAATACCCGTGTCTTAACCTCGATATAAACAACAATACCCGTGTGTCTTAACCTCGATATAAACAACAATACCCAGTGTCTTAACCTCATTATAAACAGCAATACCCGTGTCTTAACCTCGATATAAACAAACAATACCCGTGTCTTAACCTCGATATAAACAACAATACCCGTGTCTTAACCTCGATATAAACAACAATACCCGTGTCTTAACCTCGATATAAGTAACAATACCCGTGTCATAACCTCGATATAAACAACAATACCCGTGTCTTAACCTCGATATAAACAACATGCCGTGTCTTAACCTCGATATAAACAACAATACCCGTGTCTTAACCTCGATATAAATAACAATACCCGTGTCTTAACCTCGATATAAATAACAATGCCGTGTCTTAACCTCGATATAAACAACAATACCCGTGTCTTAACCTCGATATAAATAACAATACCCGTGTCTTAACCTCGATATAAGAAACAAGCAATACCCGTGTCTTAACCTCGATATATAAGAAAGCAAGCAATACCCGTGTCTTAACCTCGATATAAGCAACAATACCCGTGTCTTAGCCTCGATATAAACAACAATACTTGGTAATGTAACCTCATTATAAACAATACCCGTGTCTTAACCTCGATATAGCTTAATACCCGTGTCTTAGCTTACTCGATATAAACAACAATACCCGTGTCTTAACCTCGATATAAATAACAATACCCGTGTCTTAACCTCGATATAAACAACAATACCCGTGTCTTAACCTCGATATAACAACAATACGTGTCTTAACCTCGATGCAAACAACAATACCGTGTCTTAACCTCGATATAAACAACAATACCCGTGTCTTAACCTCGATATAAACAACAATACCCGTGTCTTAACCTCGATATAAACCTTAATACCCGTGTCTTAACCTCGATATAAACAACAATACCGTCAATGTAGCCTCGATAAACAACAATACCCGTGTCTTAACCTCGATATAAACAACAATACCCGTGTCTTAACACTCATTGCAAACAACAATACCCCGTGTCTTAACCTCAATATAAACAACAACACCCGTGTCTTAACCTCGATATAAACAACAATACCCGTGTCTTAACCTCGATATAAACAACAATACCCGTGTCTTAACCTCAATATAAACACTACCTGTCTTACCCTCGATATAAACAACAATACCCTTGTCTTAACCTCGATATAAACACTACCTGTCTTACCCTCGATATAAACAACAATATCCGTGTCTTAACCTCAATATAAACAACAATACCCGTGTCTTAACCTCGATATAAACACTACCTGTCTTACCCTCGATATAAACAACAATACCCGTGTCTTAACCTCGATATAAACACTACCTGTCTTACCCTCGATATAAACAACAATACCCTTGTCTTAACCTCGATATAAACACTACCTGTCTTACCCTCGATATACGCAACAATAGCTGCGTCTTAACCTCGATACCTACACGTTAATTAACAGTCCTGTCTATATACACGCAGTAATAACATTTCTTGGAATGTTTCAAAATTGTTTTCTAAGAAGTTAACGGAA
>NW_024732694.1:167500-169570 GCF_018991925.1 Homarus americanus
GACGACCAGCAGTTGGAACGACCACAGTTAGGAAGACGACCAGCAGTTAGGAACACGACCAGAGGTTATGGAAGACGACCAGCAGTTAAGGAAGACGACCAGCAGTTAGGAACACGACCACAGTTAAGGAAGACGACCAGCAGTTAAGGAACACGACCACAGTTAAGGAAGACGACCACAGTTAGGAAGACGAACAGACAGTTAAGAAAGAAGAACAGACAGTTAAGAAGAACAGACGGTTATGGAAGAAGAACAGACAGTTAAGAAAGAAGAACAGACAGTTAAGGAAGAACAGACAGTTATGGAAGAAGAACAGACAGTTAAGAAGGAGAACAGACAGTTAAGGAAGAACAGACAGTTGTGGAAGAAGAACAGACAGTTAAGAAAGAAGAACAGACAGTTATGGAAGAAGAACAGACAGTTAAGGAAGAACAGACAGTTATGGAAGAAGAACAGACAGTTAAGAAAGAAGAACAGACAGTTATGGAAGAAGAACAGACAGTTAAGGAAGACGAACAGACAGTTAGGAAGAAGAACAGACAGTTAAGAAAGAAGAACAGACAGTTATGGAAGAAGAACAGACAGTTAGAAAGAAGAACAGACAGTTATGGAAGAAGAACAGACAGTTAAGAAAGAAGAACAGACAGTTATGGAAGAAGAACAGACAGTTAAGGAAGACGAACAGACAGTTAAGGAAGAAGAACGACAGTTAGAAGAAGAACAGACAGTTAAGAAGAAGAACAGACAGTTAAGGAAGACGAACAGACAGTTAAGGAAGACGACCAGACAGTTAAGAAAGAAGAACGCAGTTATGGAAGAAGAACAGACAGTTAAGGAAGAACAGACAGTTATGGAAGAAGAACAGACAGTTAAAAAGAAGAACGGACAGTTATGGAAGAAGAACAGACAGTTAAGGAAGACGAACAGACAGTTATGGAAGAAGAACAGACAGTTATGGAAGAAGAACAGACAGTTAAGGAAGACGAACAGACAGTTATGGAAGAAGAACAGACAGTTATGGAAGAAGAACAGACAGTTATGGAAGAAGAACAGACAGTTATGGAAGAAGAACAGACAGTTATGGAAGAAGAACAGACAGTTATGGAAGAAAGAACGAACGGTGGAAGAAGAACAGACAGTTATGGAAGAGAAAGAACAGACAGTTAAGGAAGACGAACAGACAGTTAAGGAAGAAGAACAGACAGTTACGGAAGAAGAACAGACAGTTATGGAAGAAGAACAGACAGTTATGGAAGAAGAACAGACAGTTAAGGAGACGACCAGACAGTTAAGGAAGACGAACAGACAGTTAAGGAAGAAGAACAGACAGTTACGGAAGAAGAACAGACAGTTATGGAAGAAGAACAGACAGTTAGAAGACGACCACAGTTAAGAAGACGACCAGACAGTTAAGGAAGACGACCAGACAGTTAAGGAAGACGACCAGCAGTTAAGGAAGACGACCACAGTTATGGAAAAAGAACAGACAGTTATGGAAGAAGAACAGACAGTTATGGAAGAAGAACAGACAGTGAAGACGACCAGCAGTTAGGAAGAAGAACGAACAGTTATGGAAGAAGAACAGACAGTTAAGGAAGACGACCAGCAGTTAAGGAAGAAGAACAGACAGTTATGGAAGAAGAACAGACAGTTATGGAAGACGACCAGACAGTTAAGGAAGAAGAACAGACAGTTATGGAAGACGACCAGCAGTTAAGGAAGAAGAACAGACAGTTAAGGAAGAAGAACAGACAGTTAAGGAAGAAGAACAGACAGTTAAGGAAGAAGAACAGACAGTTAGGAAGAAGAACAGACAGTTAAGGAAGAAGAACAGACAGTTAAGGAAGAAGAACAGACAGTTATGGAAGAAGAACAGACAGTTATGGAAGACGACCAGACAGTTAAGGAAGAAGAACAGACAGTTATGGAAGAAGAACAGACAGTTATGGAAGAAGAACAGACAGTTATGGAAGAAGAACAGACAGTTAAGGAAGACGAACAGACAGTTAGAAAAAAGAACGGACAGTTATGGAAGACGAACAGACAGTTAAGAAAGAAGAACAGAAACAA
>NW_024732695.1:0-9386 GCF_018991925.1 Homarus americanus
GACCATAACTTAAAGACAGATTGAAATTCTTAAAACTACTCCACCATTTTTACCCCCATTTCAGTAACCCATTTTTTCTGCCATTTATATATATGTCATTGGAGGTCACATTCACCACATTTATGAACCTCTTAAATTCTCCCTTTGATCTTTGGCGGAATACTGAACTATGGATAGAAGTTTACCGGGTCTTTCATCTGCGAGGTAAACACGATAGGTGAGGAACACATTAAATATAACTTCTCATGTCTCCTGATTATCAACCTTAACCTAACCAAACCTAACCTAATCTAACCTAACCTAAGCAAAGCCATAAGGATATTTTTGCGGTTAAAATTATTATTATTATTATTATTATTATTATTATTATTATTATTATTATTATTATTATTATTATTATTATTAACAGGAATAAATTAATTTATGGGAAATGCAACAAAATCTTCCTTAAAAGAAATGGAACACCAGCTTAAGTAAAATACCAGAGGAAGATTTCCTTATATCATGCAGTGAAGGTGAGATAATTGACCACCGCTTTTGCTGAATAATGTCACGCCGTGAAATATTATAGTTTAGTGATGATTAACTTGACCTTTGATGGTGACAAATCTTTTGGCGTTTGACAAAGCGATAACAAACGCCTTCATCCTTATTGATAATACATGGGGGTGAAAAAAGATGGAGAATTGGGCTAAGTACGGATATCTGCATAGAATTCGCACTAGCGCGGGGCATTTTGCAATATCTTCTGGGCCACTGGCACCAGCTAGGATCTTTTCCCGGGAGAAACGAGGGAATACTTTTTTGAGTTCTCAGAGAGGACAATGACTTGGGTTTTATTAATTCCTGTATTTCTTCATTTATCATGAGGCTGGAGTCTACTTCAACCACATTTTTCACTTTTATTGAGAAATTTAATCAACGTCCGTATTTTTTTATGTTCATTTTACTAAACTTCAATTTTCATATTTTGGTGTCCATGAGTGATCGAACTGTTAAGAGTATGAACGGACAATAAGGAATAAAACTTTATATTATCGACGGCCTTAAAACTCTCACACTCATCCTTCATCCTGCGTTTTCTTCGGAATACGTAATCTTCGTCTCTCACGCTCCGTAAATCTCACGATTTGACGAATTATGATCGACTGACAAAATCTTTTTCATTTTTTCCTTAGAATTTTGTTTAAATTATTATCACTAAAGACATTTGTTCGTTTTATTACATTATTTCTTAGATTTGCTCTATCGGTATGGTCATTTATTATAGTTGTTATTATTATTATTATTATTATTATTATTATTATTATTATTATTATTATTATTATTATTATTATTATTAGCAGTATTATTATTGCTAGTAGTAGTAGGATAGTTAGGTTATTGTGAATTATGAACAAATCCTCTCCTTCATTATATACGTCGTACATTGTCTGATGCCGGCGTGTGAAGTGACCATGCACATTGTGACTCTTAATTTAACCCAATTGTTTCCGGAATATTAATGGAGTCTTTTGTTATTGGGTGTATTATATTTTCCTCAATCAGTCGACATGCTGGGCTTCACAGGGGCGTCTCTTAAGCTTCCTCCGGCACAAAACAACGAATGACCCTTAAAATCATATGAGTTAGGAAATTTTTGCATAATTTTTCGCTCCATATTTAGCTGAGCAGAAAATTGGTACTTGTCTCGCATTTTTATGAGGGCGAACTGGCGGCAGCAAATTCTGGAGATGCGTGAGAACTTAACACGGGACTGATGGGCCGAGTAAACGCCTTCCTTGACACACACACACACACACACACACACATACACACACACACACACTGTACTACATACACACATGCATCTATACAGACGCACTTCAATACACACATACTTATACGCACCATCGTTTTCGTATATATATTTTTCTCCCTGTACCATGGAAATTTCTTATTGATGATGTAAAGTCGGGTGCAGTACACTCCAACTTGACGTCTGGGACAAGTAGCTATAGTGACTCGTATTATATTTCTGTATATATACTATGTTAAAACGAGAGGCGAGGCACGATAAAGTCTTGTAGGATTCTTTATAATATATCCTCAGATGATTCGTTATACAGCCATACGCCTTTACAGGATCCGTTATACATCCTTACATAGGATCGTTATACAGCCATACACCTTTATAGGATTCGTTATACAGCCATACAACTTTATAGAATCATTATACAGCCATACAACTTAACAGGATTCGTCTCTCCTTACTCTTCTTCCTCCATCTCCCTGCTCATGCTCTTCCTCCTCCTCTCCCCTGTTCACTTACCTCCTACTCCTCCACCCCCTGCTTCTCCTCCTCCTCCTCTCTGCTCCTCTTCCACCTCCCTGCTCCTCCACCCCTTATTCGTCCTATTCCTCCCGCTAACCCTTGCTCCCCCTCCTCCTCTTCCCTGCTGCTGCTCTTCCTTGCCCATGTTCCTCCTCTTTTACCACCCTGCTCCGCCTCCTCCTTGCTCCTCCACCCCCTGCTCCTCCACCCCCTGCTTCTCCTCCTCCTCCATGCTCCTGTTCCTCCTCTTCCACCTTCCTGCTCCTTCATCCCTTACTCGTCTTCTTCCTCCCGCTACCCGTTGCTTCTCCTCCTCCCTACTCTTCCAGCTCTTTCACTTCCTCCACCCCCGCCCACCTCCACTTGCCCCGGCGTGCTCACTGCTGGGAACTGTGGTGGGGGCTGGTTGGTGTCGTGACACAGCAGGGAGGTGCAGGTAGTCAGACGCTTAAACTTGGTAAACTGCGTGCACCCCCACACTACAAGCCTCGTGCACCTCCACACTACAAACCTCGTGCACCCCCACACTACAAACCGCGTGCACCCCTACACTACAAGCCTCGTGCACCTCCACACTACAAACCTCGTGCACCCCCACACTACAAACCGCGTGCACTCCTACACTACAAGCCCCGTGCGCCCCCACACTAAAACTCATTACCCCACTACAAACCGTGCACCCTACTACAAATAGCATTACCCCACTACAAACCATGTGCATCCCCCACTACAAACCATGCCCTTTTGACCATGCACCTTACAGAAAAACATGCCTAAACCTCGTGCCCCACACCAAACCTCATTGCCCCTGTTACTCCTGCTCCACCATGCACTCGTACCCCACTACATGCCTCGTGCTACATGCTGCGTACTTACACTACCTCATGCCCCACCCATACTCATTACCCCACACTACATGCCTCGTACCCCCTACAAACCTCATTGCACACCAGCCTCATTTTTAGTACAAGCCTCGTGCCCCCACTAAACCTCATGCCCCCCCTCGGCCTCCTTACCTCCACAGACCTCGTACCCCACACTACATGCCTCGTACCCCCACTACATGCCATGCCCCACACTACAAGCCTCGTGCACCCTCACACTAAATGCCTCGTGCACCTCCACACTACAAGCCTCGTGCACCCCCACACTACATGTCTCGTGCACCCCCAACGGTCCGGTTCATCCCCCACCACCGCCACACACCACTACATCTTCCACCACTACCACTACCACCACCACCACCACATCTTCCACCACTATACTACCACCACTACATCTTCCACCACCACCACTTCCACCACCACCATCTTCCACCACACCTTCACCACCACTTCACCACCACACTTCACCCTACCACCATCTTCCACCTTCACCACCACCATCTTCCACCAGCCCACCCACCACCACTCATCTTCTACCGCTGCCACCACTACATCTTCCCTACCACCATACCTACCCATCTTACCACTATACTCATCTTCCACCCTTCACCACCACCACCATCTTCACCACCATACCTACCACTACATCTTCACCACCACTTCCACCACCACTACATCTTCCACACACCACTTTACCACCACCTACATCTTCCACCTGCTTACCACCATACTACCACCACTATATCTTACCACTACCTCTGCCACTTGTCTTCCTACCACCATACTCTGTCTTCACCATACACACCACCACCATCTTTCACCCTATACCTACCACTTCACCACCATTACCCACCACCACCATCTTCCACCACCACTTCACACCCTACATCTTCCCACCACTTCACCACCACCGCCCACCTACCCCACCACCAGCCCATCTTCCACCACCACTTCACACCACCCTTCCTCTTTTACACTTCACCCTTCACCCACCACTACACCACCTGTGCATCACACCACCACTTCCTACCACCATCTTCCACCCTTCACCTACCACCCATCTTCCTACCACCACCACCTTTACCACCACACCCACCACCACCAATACATCTTCCACCACCACTTCACTACCACCACTACATCTTCCACCACCACTTCACCACCACCACTACATCTTTCACCACTACCACCACCACCACTTCACCACCACTACACCACCACCAATACATCTTCCACCACCACTTCACCACCACCACTACATATTGAACCACCATCACCACCACCACCACACGCTATTATTACCCCCTTTTTATTGTGTCTTGTCTCGTGTCTATAATTATTCTATTCATTATATTCCTTTACCAATTATTACCGATTCTTTCTGTTCTCATTACTTTATTTGTTCATTTAGCTATTTTCTTTATATAGTTACCGTCCACAAACGCTTAAGATTTATCGTCACGCTGATTTCACCCTCACGTTCACTGGAGCTTTGTTTAAGCCAGTGAAATATTTTGGTGATCCTATTACTGAAAGTCACTAAAGGTCACGGGGTTATTTTTAGTGGTAATATTACTCAAGGTCACGGGGGTTGTTTGTTGGTGACGTCATTACTCAAGGTCACTAAAGGTCACGTGGTTGTTTTTTGATGACGTCATTACGCAAGGTGGGGGCGCTGGTGGTAGAGCGGTCCTGCTCTTTCCTCGCAAGCATGATATCACGAGTTCGATTTCCGGGCCGTCGGAAGTTGTTTGGACACTCTTCCTAGCCCCCTTGGTCCCTGTTCACCTAGCAGCAAAGTAGGTACCTGCTGTAAATCGAAAGTTTCGAATTCGTATTCAGGGACAAGTTGTTGAAGCTTCCAATAACTTGCTTAGACATAAACCATTGACTCTTCAGGCTTCTACGCCCTTGACTCTTCAGGCTTCTACGCCCTTAACATGAGACATAAGGCAAGCGTGAACTTAGTATGCTTCCCTGTTGGGCGCTGTAAACGCTTCTGCGCTTCACCTTACACAAGGATGTAAGGGGGGGGGGGGGTGCCCAATAAGAAATAATATTCAAGGTCAGTAAAAGTCACGGGGTTATATTTAGTGGTGATCCTATTACTGAAAGTCACTAAAGGTCACGGGGTTGTTTTGGTGACGTCATTACTGTAGGTCAAAGGTCAGAGTCCATTAATAACACAGATAAGTTTGAGGAGTAAGTGACTACCCTACCTTCAAAGATAGATCTTTTGCAATATTTCCTGTTTATACTCTACTGGTATTTGTTATGGTAATGTACCGTCTCCTTCTGGCAGTGTTTCATAACAAGAACACTCGCCAGCTGATGCATCATGTCTCCCCCACACCGAACAGGGTCAGGGGGGGGGGGATCTCTGACCTATAAAGGTCTTAAAAGGCTAAAAAAAATAAAGGGTGTGTCTGGACCATAACAATAATAATAATAATAATAATAATAATAATAATAATAATAATAATAATAATAATTATAATAATTATAATAATACACAGCTGAAGGTACTACTTTGTGTCCATATCATACACCTCCCTCCCCCCTATACGCTCATAGTTTCATCTTGAGCGCACCTTTTGTTTGTGAGTCGCTCGGACCTGCAGAGTACTGGGGCAGAAACACAAGGTGGGGATGGATTTACTTTAGAGACATCAACATTAAGGGACTCAACTGGGGAAGGGTCAACACTAGGCAGCTCCACAGGTCGGAGGAAACGACGGTTCCTCCACCATACTCTACCACTAGGAAGACGCACTTGGTAGTCCCTGGACCGGCCAATACCCATGACAACCCCAACCTTGTCCCAGCGGTGAGATACCGGATCTTGAATCCTGATCTGCTGGCCGATACTCAACCTGGGAAGGGGGCGGGCATGACAGTCGTATCGAGCAGCGACATCTGCGGCTCGTTCTGCTGCACGGCGGTCACATTCCTCAGTCTTGGCCTGCCACTCTTGAGAAAAAGACTTCGGGTGGGCGGGAACACAAGACCTGAGATGATGTCCGTATAGAACCTGGGCTGGGGAGCGTCCGGTGAAGTTCGGGGTGTTGCGTAACTCCAACAAACCTCGATCGAAGTCCTCGCAGTCGATATTTCCTGAGGGTGACACCTTAAGGATCAGATGTTTCACAGTCTTGACTGCGGCTTCAGCGTGTCCATTCGCCTGGGGGTAGTGGGGCGAGGTCACGACATGACGGACTCCCCAACGGTCCATGAAGTCCCGGAACTCGTGGCTGGTGAACTGGGGTCCTCCATCAGTCCTGAGGCGGAGGGGAACACCAACTTCTCTGAAGTAATGCCTGAAGTTCCGGATGGTAGCAGTAGCCGTTGTATCACTACCACAGGGGACGACAACAGGCCATCCAGACAGTCGATCGGCAATGACGAGGAAGGACTTCCCTGCAACTGCAAAGAAATCGGCCGACACAGACTCGAAGGGTCTTGAAGGGTTATCGTCGCACATTAAAGGTTCCTGTTGCTGGCTGGGTTGCAGAATCTGGCATGGTTCACAGGCACGGACGGTACTTGCAATGTCCGCGTCGATTCCGGGCCAAAATACAGTCTGCTTCGCCCGTCGCTTGGTGGCCTCCACTCCTCGATGGCTGTCGTGAAGGCGGGTCAAGGTACGGCGGCGTAGGGCAGCAGGAATAACTACTCGTGGACCATACAAGACGAGGTCTCCGTCACAATAGAGGTCCTCGCGTATTTTCCAGTACGGGAGTAGCGATTCATGAAGGTCGTATCGGTTAGATGGAAATCCCTGAGACACACAGTCGACGAGCCGGATGTAGGAAGGGTCGGCCCGGGCTGCGGTGCGGAGATCTTCAAGAGTCTTGTCTGCATCCGGTGCTGTAGACTCTTCTGATGTGAAGACGGCCTTCAATGAAACCACTGACTTGAGGGATGCAGCAGCTGTAGAACACAACATCTCGTCCTCTTGGGTGGGGCGACTGACAGGGGCGCGGGACAGGGCATCCGGGATGCACAACACCTTACCGGCACGCCACACAGCCGTGAAGAGATAAGGCGAGAGCTTCTCTTTCAGACGTTGAAGGCGAGGATTCTCTACTGCATCCAAAGAGTAGTGATTGATTATAGGTATAAGAGGGCGATGATCCGTGAAGAGGGTGAAGTGCTGAAGTCCTATCAGGTAGAAGCGGCACTTCGCCATCGCCCAGACAACAGCCAACATCTCCAGCTCAATCGTGGCATATCGGGTCTCAGCGTCGGTCAGGAACCGGGATCCACACTGAATTAAGCGGAGTTGTCCACCGCCATGGTCCTGCAAAAGGGCGTAACCAATGCCGTAGAGTCTGGAGGCATCAGTCTGGAGGACGGTGGGTAGGGCTGGGTCGTAACAGGCGAGGACAGGTGGGCTCAAAAGGGCCTGCTTGACTCGCTGGAAGGCCTCTTCATGGTCTGGGGTCCACAGGAATGTCCTCCTGGGGCTCAGCAGGGGGCGTAACGGCTGGGCTGCGGCGGAGATGTCAGGTGTAAATTCAGCCAGCTGATTGACCAGACCCAAAAAAGAACGGAGGTCTGTCAGGTTGGCAGGGGTTGGAAAATCCCTGATTCCACTTAACTTCTCCAGGTCAGCTGCGATACCTGATGCTGGGAGAGTGTACCCACAGAAGTTCACTGATGGTGCGGCGACTACAAACTTGTCAGCGTTGAGGGTAATCCCGTACTTTCGACATCTGGTGAGAACTTCGTATATCCGGGAGAGGTGGGCACAGTAGTCTTCGTCATGGAGTAAGATATCATCAACCACCTTGACACAATTCGTGACTCCTTGAAGGGCCGCGTTACCACGTTGACAGAATGCATCACCCGTAGCGGCAAATCCCATGGGGCCTCTGCAATACTGATATCTCCCATATGGTGTGATGAATGTAGTCAAATGCTGGTCTTCTTCGGCCAACTCGATCTGCCAATAACCACATAAGGCGTCCATCGTTTTAAAAAACTTCGCCTTCGGGTCCACATTTCGAACAGCTGCGAAGGGTGTGGGTGAAGGATGGGCTTGATGGGAAACTTGCTGGTTAAGTTTTGACAGATCGATGGTGATCCGTACTCCACCACGAGGTTTGGCGACGGGGACGAGAGGGTGGCACCAAGGTGAAGGTTCGTCTCCGGCCGGCTTGATGATTCCCTGAGCAACCATGGAGTCAAGCTCTTGTCTAACTAGCTCCTTGTAGGCGTGAGGAATCAAACGAGGGGTGTGGATGGCAAAAGGTGTAGCACCATCCTTAAGATGAATCTTCATAGGTGGACCCACCATCCGCTTGAGTGGTGTGGATCCTAAAGATTTCTTCGTAACCAACAAGTCAGCAAACTCCTTGCGAAGGTAAGCTCTTGCATCAAAGGGGACGTGTTAGTAGAGATAGGGAATTCCTTCAACCTGTTGACATGGGTGATCTTTAAAATAGGTTTAGGGAATTCCTTGGAAATAATGGCCAACTCTTGACAATGGTCATATGATAAAAGCGGAGTCGGGATACCATTATGAACATCAATCCGGGCTGAGCAAGACTGCTTACCAAAGGTAAGAGTAGCCCAGAAAGATCCCAAAGCTGGAGCCATCTTGGAACCATCAGCTGTCAGTTTCGTTGTTTGAGGAAGGGGCTGTAGGTTGCTCCGGGGTATTCCCAGACTTGCTAAGTGTTGTGGACCAATTACTGAGACGTCAGCACCGGTGTCAGGTAACATCTGAAGACTGGATGACGAGTTACCGTAAGAAATGACGACATTAATGTGCTGGGGCGTCGTGTCTGTGGAACAATTTACACGACGGCAGGAACGACTGGACACAGCGTCTTGATGCTTGCCAGAAGGAGGGGGCGCGCCAGCACTACCTGAGGATGACTTCTTGGATCCTAGGTGGCGTCCTTTATGTGTCTTCTTACGACAACATTTGTCATAATGGCCCACACGACCACAAAGTCTGCACTGAACTTGCTAGCAGGGCACTTGACTGTGTAAGCCCAGTGACCCTGGCGGTCGCAACTTCTGCACACGCTTTGAGCAGCTGGGCACTGGGAGGCATTATGCTGTCTCGCACAGCTGTTACACAAAACTGCTGCTGAAGGTGTAGCTGGAGGGTGAGGGGTGGGGTTACCTTGCTGCTTCTTACCCTTTCTGTAGGAAGACACTGCCCTCACCTGGTCAGG
>NW_024732696.1:0-11374 GCF_018991925.1 Homarus americanus
AAGCATCATTATGACCACTAATTATTCAGCAATCGAACTGTCGATGATAGCACCGGACTCGGCATGCTCAGGAGTACCTACACTGTGATTTTGAACAAAATCGCATATATCGCGTTTTGTCTCTACCCTGGAAAAAGCGCGTAAGGGGTGACCCTTATGCGTTTTTGCACCCAAATATGATTTTCTCTCAGACATGAAATTTGGTGGGATTAATTTCAGTAATTAAGTACATCCAGAAGAACATAACAACACCAACCAAATACCCGAGAAACCAATAATTAGCGGGTACTGAAATAAGCATTGTGAAAAATTTCATTAAAATAGTCCAAGCATCATTTCGACACTATTTATTCTGCAATCGAACTGTCGATCATAGGACCGGACTCGGCATACTCGGGAGTACCTATAGTGTGATTTTGAGCAAAATCGCATATATCGCGTTTTGTCTCGACCCTGGAAAAAACGCGTAAGGGTCCCCCCTTATGCGTTTTTCCACCCAAATATGATTTTCTCTCAGACATGAAATTTGGTGGGATTAATTTCAGTAATTAAGTATATCCATTAGAACATAACAGCACCAACCAAATGCCTGAGAAACCAATAGTTGGAGAGTACTGAAATAAGCATTGTGAACAATGTCATTAAAATATTCCAAGCATCATTACGACCACTAATTATTCAGCAATCAAACTGTCGATGATTGGACCAGACTCGGCATGCTCAGGAGTACCTATACTGTGATTTTGAACAAAATCGCATATATCAAGTTTTGTCTCGACCCTGGAAAAAAGGCGTAAGGGTCCCCCCTTATGCGTTTTTCCACCCAAATATGATTTTCTCTCAGACATGAAATTTGGTGGGATTAATTTCAGTAATTAAGTACATCCATTAGAACATAACAGCACCAACCAAATACCTGAGAAACCAATAGTTGGTACAAGAAATAAGCAGTATGAAAAATTTCATTAAAATATTCCAGCATCATTCGACCACCCTAATTATTAAGCCAATCGAACTATGGAAGTGATAGGACCCGGACTCGGCATGCTCAGGTACCTATACCTTGATTTTGGAACAAAATGTCGCATATATCTAGATTTTCTCTACGGCCCTGGAAGAAAATCTGGCGTAAGGGTCCCCCTTATGCGTTTTTCCACCCAAATATGATTTTCTCCCAGACATGAAATTTGGTGGGATTAATTTCAGTAATTAAGTACATCCAGAAGAACATAACAACACCAACCAAATACCTGAGAAACCAATAGTTGGAGAGTACTGAAATAAGCATTGTGAAAATTTTCATTAAAATATTCCAAGCATCATTACGACCACTAATTATTCAGCAATCGAACTGTCGATGATGGGACCGGACTCGGCATGTTCAGGAGTACCTATACTGTGATTTTGAACAAAATCGCGTATATTGCGTTTTCTCTCAACCCTGGAAAAAACGCGTAAGGGTCCCCCCTTATGCGTTTTTCCACCCAAATATGATTTTCTCTCAGACATGAAATTTGGTGGGATTAATTTCAGTAATTAAGTACATCCATTAGAACATAATAGCACCAACCAAATACCTGAGAAACCAATAATTAGCGAGTACTGAAATAATCACCGAGAAAAATTTCATTAAAATAGTCCAAGCATCATTACGACACTATTTATTCTGCAATCGAATTGTCGATCATAGGACCGGACTCGGCATACTCAGGAGTACCTATAGTGTGATTTTGAGCAATATCGCATATATCGCGTTTTGTCTCGACCCTGGAAAAAACGAGTAAGGGGGGACCCTTATGCGTTTTTCCGCGCAAATATGATTTTCTCTCTCACTTGAAATTTGGTGGGATTAATTTCAGTAATTAAGTACATCCATTAGAACATAACAGCACCAACCAAACCCCTGAGAAACTAATAATTAGCGAGTACTGAAATAAGCATTGTGAAAATTTCATTAAAATATTCCAAGCATCATTCGTTCACTAACGTTATTCACCAATCAGGCTTAGCCGATGATGGGACGGACTCGGCATGTTCAGGAATGCCTGCTCTGTGATTTTGAACAAATCACGTATATTCGTTTTCTCTCAACCACAAACGGTAAAATTTTATACGCATTTTCCACCCAAATATGATTTTTTCTCCAGGCGATAAATTTGGTGGGATTAATTTCAGTAATTAAGTACATCAGGCGAACATAAAAGCACCAGCCAAATACCTGAGAAACCAATAGTTGGAGGAAATTACTGAAATAAGCATTGTGAAAAATTTAATTAAAATATTCCAAGCATCGTTACGACCACTAATTATTCAGCAATCGAACTGTCGATGATAGGACCGGACTCGGCATGCTCAGGAGTACTTATACTGAGATTTTGAACAAAATCGCATATATCGCGTTTTGTCTCGACCCTGGAAAAAACGAGTAAGGGGGGACCCTTATGCGTTTTTCCACTCAAATATGATTTTCTCTCTCACTTGAAATTTAGTGGGATTAATTTCAGTAATTAAGTACATCCATTAGAACATAACAGCACCAACCAAACCCCTGAGAAACTAATAATTAGCGAGTACTGAAATAAGCATTGTGAAAAATTTTATTAAAATATTCCAAGCATCATTACGACCACTAATTATTCAGCAATCGAACTGTCGATGATAGGACCGGACTCGGCATGCTAAGGAGTAAGTATACTGTGATTTTGAACAAAATCGCATATATCGCGTTTTCTGTCGACTCTGGAAAAAACGCGTAAGGGTCCCCCCTTATGCGTTTTTCCGCGCAAATATGATTTTCTCTCTCACTTGAAATTTGGTGGGATTAATTTCAGTAATTAAGTACATCCATTAGAACATAACAGCACCAACCAAACCCTGAGAAACTAATAATTGGCGAGTACTGAAATAAGCATTGTGAAAAATTTCATTAAAATATTCCAAGCATCATTACGACCACTAATTATTCAAGCAATCGAACTATGCGATGATAGGACGGTTCGACATGCTAAGAGGAGTACCTATACTGTGATTTTTGAACAAAATCGCATATATCGCGATTTTCTGTCGACCCTGGAAAAAAAGCAGTAAGGGTCCCCCCTTATCGTTTTCACCCAAATATGATTATCCTCAGACATGAAATTTGGTGGGGACTAATTTCGTAATTAAGTACATCCATCAGAACCTTAGCACCAACCAAATACCTGAAAACCAATAGTTGATGCTGAAATAAGCATTGGCAGAAAATTTCGTAAAATATTCCAAGCATCATTATGACCACTAATTATTCAGCAATCGAACTGTCGATGATAGCACCGGACTCGGCATGCTCAGGAGTACCCACACTGTGATTTTGAACAAAATCGCATATATCGCGTTTTGTCTCGACCCTGGAAAAAGCGCGTAAGGGTCCCCCCTTATGCGTTTTTCCACCCAAATATGATTTTCTCTCAGACATGAAATTTGGTGGGATTAATTTCAGTAATTAAGTACATCCAGAAGAACATAACAACACCAACCAAATACCTGAGAAACCAATAGTTGGAGAGTACTGAAATAAGCATTGTGAAAAATTTCATTAAAATATTCCAAGCATCATTACGACCACTAATTATTCAGCAATCGAACTGTCGATGATGGGACCGGACTCGGCATGCTCAGGAGTACCTATACTGTGATTTTGAACAAAATCGCATATATCTCGTTTTCTCTCGGCCCTGGAAAATAAGCGTAAGGGTCCCCCCCTTATGCGTTTTTCCACCCAAATATGATTTTCTCCCAGACATGAAATTTGGTGGGATTAATTTCAGTAATTAAGTACATCCAGAAGAACATAACACCAACCAAATACCTGAGAAACCAATAGTTGGAGAGTACTGAAATAAGCATTGTGAAAAATTTCATTAAAATATTCCAAGCATCATTACGACCTCTAATTATTCCGCAATCGAACTGTCGATGATGGGACCGGACTCGGCATGTTCAGGAGTACCTATACTGTGATTTTGAACAAAATCGCGTATATTGCGTTTTCTCTCAACCCTGGAAAAAACGCGTAAGGGTCCCCCCTTACGCTTTTTTCCACCCAAATATGATTTTCTCTCAGACGATAAATTTGGTGGGATTAATTTCAGTAATTAAGTACATCCAGACGAACATAAAAGCACCAACCAAATACCTGAGAAACCAATAGTTGGAGAGTACTGAAATAAGCATTGTGAAAAATTTAATAAAAATATTCCAAGCATCGTTACGACCACTAATTATTCAGCAATCGAACTGTCGATGATAGGACCGGACTCGGCATTCTCAGGAGTACTTATACTGAGATTTTGAACGAAATCGCATATATCGCGTTTTGTCTCGACCCTGGAAAAAACGAGTAAGGGGGGACCCTTGTGCGTTTTTCCACGCAAATATGATTTTCTCTCTCACTTGAAATTTGGTGGGATTAATTTCAGTAATTAAGTACATCCATTAGAACATAACAGCACCAACCAAACCCCTGAGAAAGTAATAATTAGCGAGTACTGAAATAAGCATTGTGAAAAATTTTATTAAAATATTCCAAGCATCATTACGACCACTAATTATTCAGCAATCGAACTGTCGATGATAGGACCGGACTCGACATGCTAAGGAGTACCTATACTGTGATTTTGAACAAAATCGCGTATATTGCGTTTTCTCTCAACCCTGGAAAATACGCGTAAGGGTCCCCCCTTATGCGTTTCTCCACCCAAATATGATTTTCTCTCAGACATGAAATTTGGTGGGATTAATTTCAGTAATTAAGTACATCCATTAGAAGACATAACAGCACCAACCAAATACACAAGGGAAACCAATAATTAAGGCACTGAAATAATCACAGAAAATTTCATTAAAATAGTCAACATCATTCTGACGCAATGCCAATCAGGTGTCGATCATGGGGCAGTCTCGGCATGCTCAGGAGTACCTATTGTATTGTGATTTTTTGAGCCAAATCGCATATATCGCGTTTGTCTCGACCCTGGAAAAAACGAGTAAGGGGGGACCCTTATGCGTTTTTCCGCGCAAATATGATTTTCTCTCACTTGAAATTTGGTGGGATTAATTTCAGTAATTAAGTACATCCATTAGAACATAACAGCACCAACCAAACCCCTGAGAAACTAATAATTAGCGAGTACTGAAATAAGCATTGTGAAAAATTTCATTAAAATATTCCAAGCATCATTACGACCACTAATTATTCAGCAATCGAACTGTCGATGATAGGACCGGACTCGACATGCTAAGGAGTACCTATACTGTGATTTTGAACAAAATCGCATATATCGCGTTTTCTGTCGACCCTGGAAAAAACGAGTAAGGGTCCCCCCTTATGCGTTTTTCCACCCAAATATGATTATCACTCAGACATGAAATTTGGTGGGACTAATTTAAGTAATTAAGTACATCCATCAGAACATAACAGCACCAACGAAATACCTGAGAAACCAATAGTTGGAGAGTACTGAAATAAGCATTGTGAAAAATTTCATTAAAATATTTAATCATTACATTACACTAATTATTCCTTAATCGAACTGTCGATGATAGGACGATTTCGGCATGCTCAGAATTACCTATACTGTGACTTTTTAAGACAAAATCCTGTATATAGAGTTTTGTCTCGACCCTGGAAAAAAAACAACGTAAGGGTCCCCTTATGCGTTTTTCCACCCAAATATGATTTTCTCTCAGACATGAAATTTGGTGGGATTAATTTCAGTAATTAAGTACATCCAGAAGAACATAACAACACCAACCAAATACCTGAAAAACCAATAGTTGGAGAGTACTGAAATAAGCATTGTGAAAAATTTCATTAAAATATTCCAAGCATCATTACGACCACTAATTATTCAGCAATCGAACTGTCGATGATAGGACCGGACTCGGCATGCTCAGGAGTACCTATACTGTGATTTTGAACAAAATCGCATATATCTCGTTTTCTCTCGGCCCTGGAAAATACGCGTAAGGGTCCCCCCTTATGCGTTTTTCCACCCAAATATGATTTTCTCCCAGACATGAAATTTGGTGGGATTAATTTCAGTAATTAAGTACATCCAGAAGAACATAACAACACCAACCAAATACCTGAGAAACCAATAGTTGGAGAGTACTGAAATAAGCATTGTGAAAAATTTCATTAAATATTCCAAGCATCATTACGACCTCTAATTATTCCGCAATCGAACTGTCGATGATGGGACCGGACTCGGCATGTTCAGGAGTACCTATACTGTGATTTTGAACAAAATCGCGTATATTGCGTTTTCTCTCAACCCTGGAAAAAACGCGTAAGGGTCCCCCCTTACGCTTTTTTCCACCCAAATATGATTTTCTCTCAGGCGATAAATTTGGTGGGATTAATTTCGGTAATTAAGTATCCAGACGAACATAAGCACCAACCAAATGCCTGAAACCAATAGTTGGAAGTACTGGAAATAAGCATTGTGAAAAATTTAATAAAATATTTAAGCATCGTTACGTTTTTAGTATTCAGCAATCGAACTGTCGATCATAGGACCGGACTCGGCATACTCAGGAGTACCTATAGTGTGATTTTGAGCTAAATCGCATATATCGCGTTTTGTCTCGACCCTGGAAAAAAAGAGTAAGGGGGGACCCTTATGCGTTTTTCCACGCAAATATGATTTTCTCTCTCACTTGAAATTTGGTGGGATTAATTTCAGTAATTAAGTACATCCATTAGAACATAACAGCACCAACCAAACCCCTGAGAAACTAATAATTAGCGAGTACTGAAATAAGCATTGTGAAAAATTTCATTAAAATATTCCAAGCATCATTACGACCACTAATTATTCAGCAATCGAACTGTCGATGATAGGACCGGACTCGACATGCTAAGGAGTACCTATACTGTGATTTTGAACAAAATCGGCGTATATTCATTTCTCTAGCCCTGGAAAAAAAGCGTGAGGTCCCCTTAAACTTTTTCCACCAAATGATTTTTCTCTCCAGACATGAAATTTGGTGGGATTAATTTCAGTAATTAAGTACATCCAGAAGAACATAACAACACCAACCAAATACCTGAGAAACCAATAATTAGCGAGTACTGAAATAATCATCGAGAAAAATTTCATTAAAATAGTCCAAGCATCATTACGACACTAATTATTCTGCAATCGAACTGTCGATCATAGGACCGGACTCGGCATACTCTGGAGTACCTATAGTGTGATTTTGAGCAAAATCGCATATATTGCATTTTGTCTCGACCCTGGAAAAAACGCGGAAGGGGGGACCCTTATGCGTTTTTCCACCCAAATATGATTTTCTCTCTTACTTGAAATTTGGTGGGATTAATTTCAGCAATTAAGTACATCCATTAGAACATAACAGCACCAACCAAATACCTGAGAAACCAATAATTAGCGAGTACTGAAATAAGCATTGTGAAAAATGTCATAAAATATTCCAAGCATCATTACGACCACTAATTATTCAGCAATCGAACTGTCGATGATTGGACCGGACTCAGCATGTTCAGGAGTACCTATACTGTGATTTTGAACAAAATCGCGTATATCGAGTTTTGTTTCGACCCTGGCAAAAACGCGTAAGGGTCCCCCCTTATGCGTTTTTCAACCCAAAAATGATTATCACTCAGACATGAAATTTGGTGGGACTAATTTCAGTAATTAAGTACATCCATTAGAACATAACAGCACCAACCAAATACCTGAGAAACCAATAATTAGCGAGTACTGAAATAAGCATTGTGAAAAATTTCATTAAAATATTCCAAGCATCATTACGACCACTAATTATTCATCAATCGGACTGTCGATGATAGGACCGGACTCGGCATGCTCAGGAGTACCTATACTGTGACTTTGAACAAAATCCTGTATATCGAGTTTTGTCTCGACCCTGGAAAAAACGCGTAAGGGTCCCCCCCTTATGCGTTTTTCCACCCAAATATGATTTTCTCCCAGACATGAAATTTGGTGGGATTAATTTCAGTAATTAAGTACATCCAGAAGAACATAACAACACCAACCAAATACCTGAGAAACCAATAGTTGGAGAGTACTGAAATAAGCATTGTGAAAAATTTAATAAAAATATTCCAAGCATCATTCGACCTCTAATTATTCCTTAATCGAACTGTCGATGATGGGACGGTTCGGCATGTTCAAATTACCTATACTGTGATTTTTGAACAAAATGTCAGCGTATATTCGCGTTTTCTCAACCCTGGAAAGCAGCGTAAGGGTCCCCCTTACGCTTTCCGCAATATATTTTTCTCTCAGGCGATAAAATTTGGTGGGATTAATTTCAGTAATTAAGTACATCCAGACAAACATAAAAGCACCAACCAAATACCTGAGAAACCAATAGTTGGAGAGTACTGAAATAAGCATTGTGAAAAATTTAATAAAAATATTCCAAGCATCGTTACGACCACTAATTATTCAGCAATCGAACTGTCGATGATAGGACCGGACTCGGCATGCTCAGGAGTACTTATACTGAGATTTTGAACAAAATCGCATATATCGCGTTTTGTCTCGACCCTGGAAAAAACGAGTAAGGGGGGACCCTTATGCGTTTTTCCACGCAAATATGATTTTCTCTCTCACTTGAAATTTGGTGGGATTAATTTCAGTAATTAAGTACATCCATTAGAACATAACAGCACCAACCAAACCCCTGAGAAAGTAATAATTAGCGAGAGTACTAAGTAGCATTGTGAAAAATTTATTAAAATATTCAAGCGCATCATTCGACACTAATTATTCATAATCGGGCTTTATCGATGATAGGACGGACTTCGACGTGCTAAGTGCCTATACTGTGATTTTGAACCGTCGCGTATATTGCGTTACTCTCTCAACCCACAAATCGTAGGGTCCCCCTTATCGTTTTCCCGCAAATATGATTTTCTCTCAGACATGAAATTTGGTGGGGATTAATTTCAGTAATTAGTATCCATTAGAACATAACAACATTAATACCTGAAACCAATAATTAGCGAGTACTAGAGGCAATCACCGAAAATTTCATTAAAATAGTCCAAGCATCATGCAACCCTATTTATTCTGCAATCAATTGTCGATCATAGGACCGATCTCGGCTTTATACTCAGAATTACCCTGTGGCATGATTTTGAGCAAAATCGCATATATCGAGTTTTGTCTCGACCCTGGAAAAAACGAGTAAGGGTGGACCCTTATGCATTTTTCCACCCAAATATGATTTTCTCTCAGACATGAAATTTGGTGGGATTAATTTCAGGAATTAAGTACATCCAGAAGAACATAACAACACCAACCAAATACCTGAGAAACCAATAGTTGGAGAGTACTGAAATAAGCATTGTGAAAAATTTCATTAAAATATTCTAAGCATCATTACGACCACTAATTATTCAGCAATCGAACTGTCGATGATAGGACCGGACTCGGCATGCTCAGGAGTACCTATACTGTGATTTTGAACAAAATCGCATATATCTCGTTTTCTCTCGGCCCTGGAAAATACGCGTAAGGGTCCCCCCTTATGCGTTTTTCCACCCAAATATGATTATCAGTCAGACATGAAATTTGGTGGGACTAATTTGAGTAATTAAGTACATCCATTAGAACATAACAGCACCAAACAAATACCTGAGAAACCAATAATTAGCGAGTACTGAAATAAGCATTGTGAAAAATTTCATTAAAATATTCCAAGCATCATTACGACCACTAATTATTCAGCAATCGAACTGTCGATGATAGGACCGGACTCGGCATGCTAAGGAGTACCTATACTGTGACTTTGAACAAAATCCTGTATATCGAGTTTTGTCTCGACCCTGGAAAAAAGGCGTAAGGGTCCCCCCCTTATGCGTTTTTCCACCCAAATATGATTTTCTCCCAGACATGAAATTTGGTGGGATTAATTTCAGTAATTAAGTACATCCAGAAGAACATAACAACACCAACCAAATACCTGAGAAACCAATAGTTGGAGAGTACTGAAATAAGCATTGTGAAAAATTTCATTAAAATATTCCAAGCATCATTACGACCTCTAATTATTCCGCAATCGAACTGTCGATGATGGGACCGGACTCGGCATGTTCAGGAGTACCTATACTGTGATTTTGAACAAAATCGCGTATATTGCGTTTTCTCTCAACCCTGGAAAAAACGCGTAAGGGTCCCCCCTTACGCTTTTTTCCACCCAAATATGATTTTCTCTCAGACGATAAATTTGGTGGGATTAATTTCAGTAATTAAGTACATCCAGACGAACATAAAAGCACCAACCAAATACCTGAGAAACCAATAGTTGGAGAGTACTGAAATAAGCATTGTGAAAAATTTAATAAAAATATTCCAAGCATCGTTACGACCACTAATTCGGCAATCCAGACTGTAGATGATAGGGGCGGACTAACATGCTCAGAATTACTTATACTGATTTTGAACAAAATCGCTATATGCTCGCGTTTAATCTAGGCCCTGGAAAAAGCGAGTAAAGATTAGGACCATATCATTTTCCACGCAAATATGATTTTCTCTCTCACTTGAAATTTGGTGGGATTAATTTCAGTAATTAAGTACATCCATTAGAACATAACAGCACCAACCAAACCCCTGAGAAAGTAATAATTAGCGAGTACTGAAATAAGCATTGTGAAAAATTTTATTAAAATATTCCAAGCATCATTACGACCACTAATTATTCAGCAATCGAACTGTCGATGATAGGACCGGACTCGACATGCTAAGGAGTACCTATACTGTGATTTTGAACAAAATCGCGTATATTGCGTTTTCTCTCAACCCTGGAAAATACGCGTAAGGGTCCCCCCCTTATGCGTTTTTCCACCCAAATATGATTTTCTCTCAGACATGAAATTTGGTGGGATTAATTTCAGTAATTAAGTACATCCATTAGAACATAACAGCACCAACCAAATACCTGAGAAACCAATAATTAGCGAGTACTGAAATAATCACCGAGAAAAATTTCATTAAAATAGTCCAAGCATCATTACGACACTATTTATTCTGCAATCGAATTGTCGATCATAGGACCGGTCTCGGCATACTCAGGAGTACCTATTGTGTGATTTTGAGCAAAGTCGCATATATCGCGTTTTGTCTCGACCCTGGAAAAAACGAGTAAGGGGGGACCCTTATGCGTTTTTCCGCGCAAATATGATTTTCTCTCTCACTTGAAATTTGGTGGGATTAATTTCAGTAATTAAGTACATCCATTAGAACATAACAGCACCAACCAAACCCCTGAGAAACTAATAATTAAGCGGTACTGAAATAAGCATTGTGAAAAATTTCATTAAATATTCCAAGCATCA
>NW_024732697.1:0-12574 GCF_018991925.1 Homarus americanus
TGGGGCGGTGGTCACGCTCAGTTAGTCCTTGTTGTGGTAGTATTAGGTAGCAACTAGTGGTGTAAAGGTCGTCCTCGGGCAACACCTAACTCGCTGGGTAATAATGGTACAGATAATACTGCGAGGCGGGACAAAACAGTACACAACTAATAGAACATATCATCGTGAAGAGCCAAGGAAGGTTGAGTAAAGAAGCTCGACTCCCCATACAGCATCAACTCACTAACTGGGCTCTTAGTAGTTGGGTCGGTCATCGATAGATAGCGCAACTGTCGCTGTTTTGCTATATGACGTCATCTGGCTGGCCATTCAAGATTCGTTCAGTGTGACAAAACCAAAGTTACAGGAAATGGCCCCACGTGGCTGTCATGGTTGTGTTGTTTGTAGGAAGGATGAGAAAACCAGACATTTAAAACTCCATTGCTTTCCTAAGGATAAGGACCGGTAAGATTATAATTGTCATGAAGATAAAGGAGTTAAGTGTAGTTACTAGATTAAGTTACCATGGCATTGGTCACTAAATATCAGCAATTGGCAGAAGATGAAGTTTAGATCTTCATTAAACGTAATCTGAAACTTCATGCCATACCGAAGATATGGTAAATCTAAGCATTTTTCATTTGGTCAAGACGAGAATGTGTATTGAAAACGTAATTGCTTAGTGACGGTATTTATTAAATTTTAGTATACAATATCCCCTTGTGCAAGAAGAGGTCATGATACTGATAGTAAAATTTAATATCACTGCAATATGTTATATACATTAACACTAATCTGTAAACAATATATGATGCATTGCTAGAAAATGTTGACAAGAAATAAGTTTGTTATATAATGAAGTGCATTATATCATTCTTGTTTATCTTTATTCCTCTATAATTCGACAATAGTGATCTTGTGAAAATTGTTTAACCACGTAAACAAAAATTACTAGTGAACGTAATTTCAGTAATTTTGGAATGAATGACGTTTTATAAATGATAATGAGGATAGGTTTTCACCATGAATGAATAAATTAAGTATAAATAAATATATAAATATAAACACGTCAGTTATTAAGTTGACCCGCTTTTCGGCATCTTTCGTTTTCTATGAATACTACCTTAGTTATGTCGGCCAGCGCTAGATGGAGTATGAGACAGGCGGTACTGAAAAATACACGCAAATTAAAGGGAGTTGAGCTTCCTTACTCTACCTTCCTTGACTAGAGCATACATTACAGACACGCACCCACCGCACACACTCACGCACCTCCGTCACAGGGCTGCCAATTAAATAACTCGGCCCTAGGAACAACCTCCCCCCTCCCCACAACATATAACACCTCAATAACTCGGGCAACTCAGTACACCTCCCGAGTGGAGACGAATTCTTAATTTTTCGTCAAAATCTAAACCGGCCATGGAATTGCGTTCTGAATGCGCTCATTAGATGCGGCGCATGCAAATACCCTTTCTACGGTAAAGGTTTCTTTGCTCATAATCAATTTCAGAACGATTAGAGCAATATTAAGGGAGATATGGAGACATTACCCTTCAGCACTCTCTTGGTTGAGTGTGAATAATACCGTTGTCGGTAACTGTTCTAAAGTGATGATTATTTCTTCATTTTATACAATAATTATTGTCAATACAAAAGGGACGGCCCAACAGCGTCCCAGACCCACAAAGTGACATTACAGGCACCGTTCATCACTCTTCAGGACGATATACCAGTCAATATTTGATTACACTATCAAACCTTTATTATGGAAATAAGAGTTGGTGGTATTATTTAGTTCCTAAATCAATAAAAATTACCCTGGGGCCGGTAACAGCAATATTATGAGAGGACGCTTTCTGGAGAGAAATATACCTATATCTCCCTTAATATTGCTCTAATCGTTCTGAAATTGATTATGAGCAAAGAAACCTTTATGAAAGAAAGGGTATTTGCATGCGCCGCATCTAATGAGCGCAATCAGAACGCGATTCCATGGCCGGTTTAGATTTTGAATTTGACGAGAAATGCAGAATTTGGCTGGACGCGGTCGACGACGGTCAAATAGACACAGGCCAATACTCTCTGATTGACAGTCAAACAAGCAGAGGCAGATGATGGTGGTGGAGGAAGTAGTGTTGGAGGTAGAGGTAATGGTGGAGAAGGTGGTCATGAAGTAGGTAGTGGTTTTGGAAAAGTAGAGAGTGGTAATGGTGGAGTGGGTGGAGGAGGAAGAGGTGGTAGTGTTGGAGTAGGTGGAGAAGGTGGTGGTAGTGGTGGAGTAGGAGGTGGTAGTGTTGGAGTAGGTGGTAGTAGTGGTGGAGTAGGTGGTGATAGTTAGATTAGCTTAGGTAATATTTTATTCACAAAGATATTCATTATGAAAGTTGGTGAGGGAGATGGGAGCTTTCTGGTGTGACGGGATAATGGAAGGGGTGATGAGGGAAATGGGATGATTGGAGGGGAGATTGGGTGATGGGAGGGGTGATGGGGTGATGGGAGGGGTGATGGGGTAATGAGGGGTGATGGAATGTGAGATGGGGTGATGAGGGGTGATGGGGTAATGGAAGAGTTGATAGGAGGGTTGATGGGGTGATGGGATGATGGAAGGGTCGATGGGATGATAGAAGGGGTGATGGGAGACAGGATAGACGCTGTCGTCACCACCACACACACTCACCCACCTCCGTCGTCGACGGCGTCGGGTCAAATTCTGCATTTTTCGTCAAATTCAAAATCTAAACCGGCCATGGAATCGCGTTCTGATTGCGCTCATTAGATGCGGCGCATGCAAATACCCTTTCTTTGAGTAAAGGTTTCTTTGCTCATAATCAATTTCAGAACGATTAGAGCAATATTAAGGGAGATATGGAAACATTACCCTTCAGCACTCTCTTGGTTGAGTGTGAATAATACCGTTGTCGGTAACTGTTCTAAAGTGATGATTATTTCTTCATTTTATACAATAATTATTGTCAATACAAAAGGGACGGCCCAACAGCGTCCCAGACCCACAAAGTGACATTACAGGCACCGTTCATCACTCTTCAGGACGATATACCAGTCAATATTTTATTACACTATCAAACCTTTATTATGGAAATAAGAGTTGGTGGTATTATTTAGTTCCTAAATCAATAAAAATTACCCTGGGGCCGGTAACAGCAATATTATGAGAGGACGCTTTCTGGAGAGAAATATACCTATATCTCCCTTAATATTGCTCTAATCGTTCTGAAATTGATTATGAGCAAAGAAACCTTGACTAAAGAAAGGGTCTTTTAATACGGCGCATCTAATGAGCGCAATCGGGACGCGATTCCATGGCTGGTTTAGATTTTGATTTTGAGGAAAAATGCAGAATTCGTCTCACCTTGTGCTGTGGGTGCGTTTGTGGTGGTGGTGGTGGTGGAGGCGACGTCCGGCTGAATCCTTCGAATACTGTATTTTTACCTTTAGATTTGGTGTTGAGCGCAAAATAGAATCATCTGCGAGTGAGGGAGACGGCATTGATATGTGTATGTTTGTGGTAGTGTGTACGTATTTGAACATAGTGGCCAGCATCAATATAGTCACACAGATTGTACATTTTCATCAAAGTAAAATCTAAAGCAGCCACGAATCGCGTTCTGTTGCGCTCCATCGATACAACATGTTCGAAAAACCCTATCTTTGTGAAGAGTTTCTTTGCTCATAAGTAATTTCATAGCGATTAGAAACCGTGTAAATGGAACTGCAGCTACATTTCTTTCAGGATGTCTCGCTCATAATATTGCCTAATATCGGCCCCCTGATATATTTTATTGATTTCCGGAAGTAAATAAGCACCCCAAATTTCATTTCCATATACAGGTTGCTGTGGATGTACAATGAGGGTTTGACTGGAATCTCGTCACGAAAGAGTGATGAGAGGTACCTGTAAAGTCACTTGGAGGGTGTCTGGGATGCCTTATTGCTATTCTTTTATAGTGACAACATTTATTCCATCAAATGGACAAATAATCATCGATTTAGAAGAATTACTAACAACGGATTTCTTCACATTCAACGAAGAGACTGGTGAAGGGTAAAGTCTCCATATCTTCCTTAATATTGCTCTAATCCCTCTGAAATTCATTATGAGCAAAGAAACCTTTACTAAAGAAAGGGTCTTTTAATACGCCGCATCTAATGAGCGCAATCGGGACGCGATTCCATGGCTGGTTTAGATTTTGATTTTGAGGAAAAATGCAGAATTCGTCTCTATGGGCTGTAAGATTGCGTTTGGTGGTGGTGGTGGTGGAGGCGACGTCACAGCTGAATCCTTCGAATGCTGTATTTTTACGCTAGTTCAGGAGTTGAGCGCAAAAATAAATATATTAATCTGGGGGTAAGCGACGACGTGATGTATGTGTATGTTTGTGGTAGTGTACGTATTTGGTGCTAGTGACGGCAGCGTCTGACCTGGTCACGCGAATTATTGTGCATTTTCATCAAAATCAAAATCTAAAGCAGCCACAGGAATCAGCGTTCTGATTGCGCTTATCGATACAACATGTTCAGCCCTACCTTCGAAAGTTCTTTGCTCCTGAAATTTCATAGCGATTAGAGCATTATTAATGGAATTGCAGCTACATTTCTTTCCGGGATGTCTCCGCTCATAATATTACTATTATCGGCCCCACGGTATATTTTATTGATTTCGGAAGTAAATAATACACCCAAATTTCATTTCCATATACAGGTTTACTGGTGTAGTAAGGGTTTGACTGGAATATCGTCCTGAAGAGTGATGAGAGGTACCTGTAAAGTCACTTGGAGGGTGTCTGGGATGCTTTATTGCTATTCTTTTATATTGACAACATTTATTCCATCAAATGGACAAATAATCATCGATTTAGAAGAATTACTAACAACGGATTTCTTCACATTCAACGAAGAGACTGGTGAAGGGTAAAGTCTCCATATCTTCCTTAATATTGCTCTAATCCCTCTGAAATTCATTATGAGCAAAGAAACCTTTACTAAAGAAAGGGTATTTTAATACGGCGCATCTAATGAGCGCAATCGGGACGCGATTCCATGGCTGGTTTAGATTTTGATTTTGAGGAAAAATGCAGAATTCGTCTCACCTTGGGCTGTGGGTGCGTTTGTGGTGGTGGTGGTGGAGGCGACGTCCGGCTGAATCCTTCGAATACTGTATTTTTACCTTTAGATTTGGTGTTGAGCGCAAAATAGAGTATTGTCTAGAGGTAGGCGACGACGGTGATGTATGTGTATGTTTGTGGTAGTGTGTACGTATTTGGTGCTGGTGACGGCAGCGTCTGACCTGGTCACGCGAATTGTGCATTTTTCATCAAAATCAAAATCTAAAGCAGCCACGGAATCGCGTTCTGATTGCGCTCCATCGATACAGCATGTTCGAAAACCCTATCTTCGTGAAAGGTTTCTTTGCTCATAAGTAATTTCATAGCGATTAGAGCAATATTAATGGAATTGCAGCTACATTTCTTTCCGGGATGTCTCCGCTCATAATATTGCTATTATCGGCCCCACGGTATATTTTATTGATTTCGGAAGTAAATAATACACCCAAATTTCATTTCCATATACAGGTTTACTGGTGTAGTAAGGGTTTGACTGGAATATCGTCCTGAAGAGTGATGAGAGGTACCTGTAAAGTCACTTGGAGGGTGTCTGGGATGCTTTATTGCTATTCTTTTATATTGACAACATTTATTCCATCAAATGGACAAATAATCATCGATTTAGAAGAATTACTAACAACGGATTTCTTCACATTCAACGAAGAGACTGGTGAAGGGTAAAGTCTCCATATCTTCCTTAATATTGCTCTAATCCCTCTGAAATTCATTATGAGCAAAGAAACCTTTACTAAAGAAAGGGTCTTTTAATACGCCGCATCTAATGAGCGCAATCGGGACGCGATTCCATGGCTGGTTTAGATTTTGATTTTGAGGAAAAATGCAGAATTCGTCTCACCTTGGGCTGTGGGTGCGTTTGTGGTGGTGGTGGAGGCGACGTCCGGCTGAATCCTTCGAATACTGTATTTTTACCTTTAGATTTGGTGTTGAGCGCAAAATAGAGTATTGTCTAGAGGTAGGCGACGACGGTGATGTATGTGTATGTTTGTGGTAGTGTGTACGTATTTGGTGCTGGTGACGGCAGCGTCTGACCTGGTCACGCGAATTGTGCATTTTTCATCAAAATCAAAATCTAAAGCAGCCACGGAATCGCGTTCTGATTGCGCTCCATCGATACAGCATGTTCGAAAACCCTATCTTCGTGAAAGGTTTCTTTGCTCATAAGTAATTTCATAGCGATTAGAGCAATATTTATGGAATTGCAGCTACATTTCTTTCCGGGATGTCTCCGCTCATAATATTGCTATTATCGGCCCCAAGGTATATTTTATTGATTTCGGAAGTAAATAATACACCCAAATTTTATTTCCATATACAAGTTTACTGGTGTAGTAAGGGTTTGACTGGAATATCGTCCTGAAGAGTGATGAGAGGTACCTGTAAAGTCACTTGGAGGGTGTCTGGGATGCTTTATTGCTATTCTTTTATATTGACAACATTTATTCAATCAAATGGACAAATAATCATCGATTTAGAAGAATTACTAACAACGGATTTCTTCACATTCAACGAAGAGACTGGTGAAGGGTAAAGTCTCCATATCTTCCTTAATATTGCTCTAATCCCTCTGAAATTCATTATGAGCAAAGAAACCTTTACTAAAGAAAGGGTATTTTAATACGGCGCATCTAATGAGCGCAATCGGGACGCGATTCCATGGCTGGTTTCGATTTTGATTTTGAGGAAAAATGCAGAATTCGTCTCACCTTGGGCTGTGGGTGCGTTTGTGGTGGTGGTGGAGGCGACGTCCGGCTGAATCCTTCGAATACTGTATTTTTACCTTTAGATTTGGAGACAGGATAGACGCTGTCGTCACCACCACACACACTCACCCACCTCCGTAGTCGACAGCGTCGGGTCAAATTCAGCATTTTCGTCAATTCCGTCTAAACCGCCGCCCGTTCTAATACGCTCGTGAAATAAAGTTTCAAAATTAATGATTCGATCGTAACTGTTCTAAAGTGATGATTATTTCTTCATTCTATACAATAATTATTGTCAATACAAAAGGGACGGCCCAACAGCGTCCCAGACCCACAAAGTGACTTTACAGGCACCGTTCATCACTCTTCATGACGATATACCAGTCAATATTTGATTACACTATCAAACCTTTATTATGGAAATAAGAGTTGGTGGTATTATTTAGATCCTAAATCAATAAAAATTACCCTGGGGCCGGTAACAGCAATATTATGAGAGGACGCTTTCTGGAGAGAAATATACCTACATCTCCCTTAATATTGCTCTAATCGTTCTGAAATTGATTATGAGCAAAGAACCCTTTACTAAAAAAAGGGTATTTGCATGCGCCTCATCTAATGAGCGCAATCAGAACGCGATTCCATGGCCGGTTTAGATTTTGAATTTGACGAGAAATGCAGAATTTGGCTGGACGCGGTCGACGACGGTCAAATAGACACAGGCCAATACTCTCTGATTGACAGTCAAACAAGCAGAGGCAGATGATGGTGGTGGAGGAAGTAGTGTTGGAGGTAGAGGTAATGGTGGAGAAGGTGGTCATGAAGTAGGTAGTGGTTTTGGAAAAGTAGAGAGTGGTAATGGTGAAGTGGGTGGAGAAGGAGGAGGTGGTAGTGTTGGAGTAGGTGGTAGTAGTGGTGGAGTAGGTGGTGATAGTTAGATTAGCTTAGGTAATATTTTATTCACAAAGATATTCATTATGAAAGTTGGTGAGGGAGATGGGAGCTTTCTGGTGTGACGGGATAATGGAAGTGGTGATGAGGGAAATGGGATGATTGGAGGGGAGATTGGGTGATGGGAGGGGTGATGGGGTGATGGACTGGGGGATGGGGTAATGAGGGGTGATGGAATGTGAGATGGGGTGATGAGGGGTGATGGGGTAATGGAAGAGTTGATAGGAGGGTTGATGGGGTGATGGAAGGGTCGATGGGATGATGGAAGGGATGATGGGAGACAGGATAGACGCTGTCGTCACCACCACACACACCCACCCACCTCCGTCGTCGACCGCGTCGGGTCAAATTCTGCATTTTTCGTCAAATTCAAAATCTAAACCGGCCATGGAATCGCGTTCTGATTGCGCTCATTAGATGCGGCGCATGCAAATACCCTTTCATTAAATAAAGGTTTCTTTGCTCAATCAATTTCAGAACGATTAGAGCAATATTAAGGGAGATATGGAGACATTACCCTTCAGCACTCTCTTGGTTGAATGTGAATAATACCGTTGTCGGTAACTGTTCTAAAGTGATGATTATTTCTCCATTTTATACAATAATTATTGTCAATACAAAAGGGACGGCCCAACAGCGTCCAAGACCCACAAAGTGACTTTTCAGGCACCGTTAATCACTCTGCAAGACGATATACCAGCCAATATTTGATCGCACTATCAAACCTTACAGCCCAGCCCCCCCCCACAAACCCTCCAGCTGAGTGGGTTACCTTTGCTCGCTATGTTTATACACCCAAAACTTCTTGTACCCCGTTCAGGTGTGAAAGAGAAGGCAGAGACGATTTCTTTTATTTATTTGTGCAGGCAGTCGTACAGAGTTTGAGAGGTGTACTGTACTACGGTAGACAAAAGTTCCTTCCCTCAGCCAGCCACTGAAGGAAGTGCTGTAATCATCCATCTGATGGTGCACTGTGTAGTGCGCATGGCGGGGATGGGGCCAGAAGGGTAAGGAGGGAGGGCTGAGGGAAGGGACTTTTGTCCGCCATAGTTTATCGTGGACAAAAATTTGCTCCCTGTGGTGGAACCGAGTCACAGGAATGAGTCTCCGAACTGACTTACCCTGACTGTGTGCGGGTGTGCTGTTTTGTCTCATTTGGGGTCGATACTGTTTCAGTTTTAGAGAGCGAACTTTAGTCCATCATAGTACATACACAATACATTCATAATTTCTAATTGATACAATACATAATATAATATTTATGACCTCTCTCCTCCCCGGGAAAAGTCCTAGACGCATGGCGAGGACTACAGGTCCAGGCGGTCAGGACTTCTGCCATGACGATGGCTCTAACGGCTGGGTGCATCAAGCGGCAGGGAAAAGCGAACCTGACGCTTTCATAGCTCTGGCGTGTGCGGTGTTGGCGACGCCTCGGGGACGTCCATGGACTTGGAGGTATCGTAAGCTGATGCGTGATGTGGCCTTACTGGATATGTTGATGTTGACCTTCGGTGCACAATGATTGGGGAGGGTCCTGTGGACGCTTCCGACCTTGAGACATCGAGCAGCTCGTTGAGGTGACTGGGGGGTATTGTTGGACGTCCTCTGCGCGGAACTCTGCGCCCTCCTCCACAACCTGCTTTTCCGAAGTGCCCTTTGATATTACAGTGGCTACATTTAATACCCTAGGCTGAGCACTATTCCTCCCGACCTCCAGCAGGCAGCGCTGCTCCGCAACCATCACATTGCCTTGCGCAGGACCCAACTGCTATGCCGCTGCTTGTAACCAGTCAATCTGTTGAAGGATTTGCTGCTGCTTGAGATGTCTGCGTCAGTATTGAAAGCATATTCTTCACTACGACAAGCTTAACGCCGCAGGCAGTATCGGGGGAAGGTCGAAAGCCAGAAGTTTCTTTCTAGTTTGCTGGACCAGGATCCTTGATGTAGGTGACCAACCTGGCATCCAGACACTGGTCACACAGCTCCGCATCGTCTGCCAGTTCCTTCAGGGCGACATAAAAGTCGTCGAAAGATTCTCCCTCACGTTGACGACGCTCCTCGAACCTCACACGACGTAGAGCCACTTGGCGCTGCCACTGTAGGTGCTCCTTAATGCGTGTGAGAAGGTCATCAACTGTCACCGCCTGGTCATCCTCAGCGACACCATTACCATGTGCTATGTGGCCCTCATTTCAGGCGTCAGACAAGACCGGAGATGTTAGCAGGGTGCGTAGTGGTTGACTCGGAGTTGGAGTAATTCCACAATCAACCCATGAGCCACTAAACTTAAATAACCGCAGGGATACGTCGGGTGAGAGCCTGTGAGGTGCCAGAGCCTGGGGCTGACGTACCTGGTGACGGGGATGTCCCGTCGCTGCTATAGGTGACGTGCTTGCCGTGAACGAACCGTTGGAATCGCCACTACCCACACCCTGCGAGCCAGGGGTGACCCTGCTAGATACGTTTAACGCTTGACGAATCAAGACCTGCATGGCGGCACGGTCAGGTCTAGCGGCGTCCGCTGCAGCAGCCTGACGCCCTATTCAACAGAAGAGGGTGTTCAAACCTCCGGCCGCCAGTCTCTTGCCGTTGAACTTCAGTTTCGTGGAACTACTCCTGCTGCCATTTTAACTGTTGTAGCAGGAGCGGTCCTCTGTGGCCTGTAGCTGCTGATCTTCCATAAGCCCGGCCAACCTGTCCAATGCTGAAGAATGAACTCCTGTGTCTGGTACACCCGGTGGACTGGTTGCTGCACGCATAGCAGGAGGAGCGGCGACTACCTACCCAAGTACTGGTTACCGGGTGGGACGAATGGTCTTAACAATCAGCCGGTTGCTCGTTACTCCGTCACTTCTGCTTCTATCTCTGCTTTAACCTTTTTGTCGTCTCTTGTACATATCATCCTACTGACAGCGCCATGTTCAGGTGTAAAGGAGACGGCAGAGACGATTCCTTAGATTAATTTGAACAGGAAGAAGTACAGTTTGAAATGTGTACTGTACCAGAGACAGTCGGGAACTGATCCTCTGACCAGTGTCCGACTGTCCGTCTGAGCACACATGCGCATTGATACACAGGGTAGCAAAGTAGTACCTGGTGAATACGTACATTACATGACGTAACAAACAATCAGTCACATACATATATGTTATACATAGCAATGCGTAAATACATGATGTACATACACATAATATATACTGTACATAGTTTCTAATGAAGACATAGAATACATAATACACATATAGTACATAGTATACATGACAAAGATATCTCCAGACCCCCTTTTGATATTCCTGGATCCGCCCCTGACCAGAGCTTAAAATTTAATACGTTTTTGTTTTGTGATCTTTCTGATGACAAGTTGAGACAAAAACAAAATGATAAGTTGGTGAAATATATTTAATATTGCTCTAATCTTTCTGAAATTGATTATGAGCAAAGAAAACTTAACCTAAGAAAGGGTTTTCGGATACGCCGCATTTAATGAGTGCAATCAGGACGCGATTGCATTGCAGGTTTAGATTTTGAGTTCGACGAAAAATGCAGAATTCGTTTCGACATGGGAGGTGTGCCCTAAGGAGGTGTTTTAAATTCTCAACCTTGCGACGAAGATGACTGAGTGTGAAGACCTCTGTACTGTACTGCTTGACTATGATGTGTTTTATCAGTAGAGTAGTCCCGCAGTGTTATTTGTACCATTATTACCTAGTGTATTGGAACGACTACCACCCCACTATGACTAGTATCAGCAACTTAACCTGCCCAAGGATCGAACCCTGGTCCATTTACTTGTGAGGCGAGAACGATGACCACTACACCACAATGTTCCACAACATATTCTACCACAATAATCAGGACTCTTTAACTGAGCGTGGCCACCGCCCCACTTATTTTTACCCCTAAATCGTTCTCATAATCTTATTCCTATATTTCTCCGTTTAGTTTATATTTCATTTGTGGCCACCAACCAGATCTCGGTATATTAAATAACTCCGTTCTGGGTCGTTTGTGAGGGAAACGTTATAGAAGAAAATATGTATTACAATTGTATAAAATATTGTTTGTAAATAAAGAGATTCGTTGAGTGAAACATTAATTATATATATTGATCAAAGATAGTCGCTGAATGTTATGTAAAAGTCCCATAGACTTTTTTGAAGGAAAAACAAAGACATTGTTGAAAAAAATTGATCAATTTGAGGTCTGGATGCGGCCCTGTATGAAATACAGGGCCGCATCCAGACCTCAAATTGGATTGATATATTATTGTTTTTTATATATTTTAGTCTTAAATAAATCTATGGACCTTTTACATATCATCCCGCAACACCAAGAACTCTAATTATATCCTCAACTATAAACTGGTTCGTTATTCTTAACCAAATTCAATGTAAAATAAATAAACTTAACATTTTATGACCTCGCAATTGTTAAACTAACATAACTTTTGTTCGTCATCTGAAAACTTCACAAACTCCCGAGGGTCTGGCTGCAGTAGACTGGTTCCCTGTCGCTAACATTTGTGGACAACAGGTATGGACCGACGGACCAACGCCTTTCTTGCCACCATCCGAATATCATAATTTTATCATCCCCACCTATAGTTTAGACAATTCTAAGACACTTTTCTCGTATGACAATTTCCTCTCAGACGACCCAGAACCGAGATACACGTATTTAAATATTTCGAGAACCGGCTAGGAGAGCGAGACCAACCTCCCAGTGTTTGGGCATATGGTTTTAGGTGTCAACGCACTATTTCCGATATTATTAAATTTAGAGAAAAGTTTCATAGAA